>NW_028143243.1:0-169000 GCF_977018435.1 Lepisma saccharinum | reverse complement strand
TCCCACCCCTATAGTTTTTGTTAGGTGGCTTGTGCTCGGCTTTTGATTTATTGATGAAGGAAGCATCATCTTCGGTAAGGTGGTGTACTTTCAGTAAGTGTCCCTTTAGGTCAGTTACAAAATGATATTTCACGCCGAAGGGGCATCTGTATGCCTTCCTCTTACCCGGTCTCTCCTTCTGAAAATAGAAAGTCAATATTATAAGAGAATGTAAAAATTGCATAATAGAGGTACACTTTTATAAGCTACTACAAACAAGGGTTTGATTCATGCACATGGAGGAATTGAATCCAAATTCAAACTCTTGGTAAAGTGGCGATTAACATTTCTGCGCAAAAGGTTGGCTTACATAGAAAATCACGATAAAAATAACGAGGCAGAACAGCAAGCAAATCACATTTACTTCAATGATCACATATTTCAATACCCTGTATATATATATTTTAAATATGTAATTCCCGGCGGCGTTATCCCATTTTTTAAAAAAGTTTATCCAACCGTCTTCCAAGTTTCCGTCATCCCTATTGAGTTTATTCCTATTACTGTATCTGTGCATATATAGGCTGCCTCATACACATTCCTTTCCAATTTTTTGTTAATTTTCCTGATGACTTCTCTTTTGGCGATCTTATGCTGGATAACTAATACATGTTCATATAATACATGTTCATGTTGTGTAACCTAATATTCTGAAAAAAAGCTTAATTTATACTTAGTTTCCTGCACCGGCCGCTAGATGGTTCTGTCGAAAAATGTTTATAGGAAACATAAGTTTTCGTACAACAAATATTGGTACATTTGATTGTAATCATAGTGCAAAATTGTGCTTAACACTCTTCGAAAGATGTTTGAACATTAGAGCATCAAATTAAATAAGAAAATGCACTGCAGTGAATAAAAATGCATCTCCCACGAGCAACCTCTTTTGATTCTGGACTATATAAGTAAAAGCTAAAACTTTTAGTTCATGTGACTTTCTATTCTGAATGCGTATTTTGAGATAAGTTAGTTTCTACAAACTCACCACCCTAACTATAATTAGCCAGATTATAACATAAGAAATTATGAATAAATTATTTGTTTTTCCTATAAAAATGTGCTACATTTTGTTAGACTTACCAAAATAATATTTGGTTTTGGTAACCAAAAAATTGTTTACGACAAACAAATGGAACTTGACCAAATATTTTGGTACTGGTGGAAAATTGTTTGGTTGATGCCTATTTAACACACAACTTGTTCACCAGTACCATTTTTTGGTTAATCCAAACAAACATTTGAACACGGCATTTGAATACTCGATTACTTTGCACGTGTGTTAGTAGACAAGTTCGTCCAATTCCTATTGTCAATTGTTGGTTCTAAGAAGGACCTTCTTTTCCTCAATGTAAATATCTACATTTTTCCCTACGTCGTCGGTCTCAACGGTTTAATCATCTTCAATGCCATTTTCATTTTTTTTTTGTTTTTCTCTCCATGTGGTGTACATCGACTAGATGCTTGTCATATTTTTTAACTAGGATCCCACAACCTCCAATGAGACATCTTTTTTGGGGTCTCCTTCCCCCCCCTGTAGTTCTTGCTAGGCGGCTTGTGAATTGCTTTGGACTTGTCCATGAACGACGCATCATCCTCGCTAAGTCGGTGCACTCTTAGTAGGTGTCTTTTCATGTCTGTAACGTATTGATCTTTTACACAGACCGTGCATCTGTAGTATTTTCTCTTTCCCGGTCTCTCCTTCTGAAAATAGAAAGTCAACATTATAACAGATTGTAAAAATTGCATAATAGAGGTACAATTTTATAAGCTACTACAAACAAGAGGGCCCGGGTTTGATTCAGGCACATGGAAGAATCGAATCCAAATTCAAACTCTTGGTAAAGTGGCGATTAACCTTTCTGCGCAAGAGGTTGGCTTACATTGCTAATCACGATAAAAATAACGAGGCAGAACAGCAAGCACATTACATTTACTTCAATGATCACATATTTCAATACCCTGTGTATATATATTTTAAATATGTAATTCCCGGCGGCTTTATCCCATTTTTTAAAAAAAGTTTATCCAACCGTCTTCCAAGTTTCCGTCATCCCTATTAAGTTTATTCCTATTATCTGTGCATATATAGGCTGCCTCATACACATTCCTTTCGAATTTTTTGTTAATTTTCCTGATGACTTCTCTTTTGGCGATCTTATGCTGGTTAACTAATACATGTTCATATTATACATGTTGATGTTGTGTAACCTAATATTCTGAAAAAAAGCTTAATTTATACTTAGTTTCCTGCACCGGCCGCTAGATGGTTCTGTCGAAAAATGTGTATAGGAAACATAAGTTTTCGTACAACAAATATTGGTACATTTGATTGTAATCATAGTGCAAAATTGTGCTTAACACTCTTCGTAAGATGTTTGAACATTAGAGCATCAAATTAAATAAGAAAATGCACTGCAGTGAATAAAAATGCATCTCCCACGAGCAACCTCTTTTGATTCTGGACTATATAAGTAAAAGCTAAAACTTTTAGTTCATGTGACTTTCTATTCTGAATGCGTATTCTACAAACTATCCACCCTAGCTATAATTAGCCAGATTATAACATAATAAATTATGAATAAATTATTTGGTTTTCCTATAAAAATGTGCTACATTTTGTTAGACTTACCAAAATAATATTTGGTTTTGGTAACCAAAAAATTGTTTACGACAAACAAATGGAACTTGACCAAATATTTTGGTACTGGTGGAAAATTGTTCGGTTGATGCCTATTTAACACACAACTTGTTCACCAGTACCATTTTTTGGTTAATCCAAACAAACATTTGAACACGGCATTTGAATACTCGATTACTTTGCACGTGTGTTAGTAGACAAGTTCGTCCAATTCCTATTGTCAATTGTTGGTCCTAAGAAGGACCTTCTTTTCCTCAATGTAAATATCTACATTTTTCCCTACGTCGTCGGTCTCAACGGTTTAATCATCTTCAATGCCATTTTCATTTTTTTTTGTTTTTCTCTCCATGTGGTGTACATCGACTAGATGCTTGTCATATTTTCTTACTAGGGTCCCACAACCTCCAATGAGACATCTTTTTTGGGGTCTCCCTTCCCCCCCCCCCTGTAGTTCTTGCTAGGCGGCTTGTGAATTGCTTTGGACTTGTCGATGAACGACGCATCATCCTCGCTAAGTCGGTGCACTCTTAGTAGGTGTCTTTTCATGTCTGTAACGTAGTGATCTTTTACACAGACCGTGCATCTGTAGTATTTTCTCTTTCCCGGTCTCTCCTTCTGAAAATAGAAAGTCAACATCATAACAGATTGTAAAAATTGCATAATAGAGGTACAATTTTATAAGCTACTACAAACAAGAGGGCCTGGGTTTGATTCAGGCACATGGAAGAATCGAATCCAAATTCAAACTCTTGGTAAAGTGGCGATTAACCTTTCTGCACAAGAGGTTGGCTTACATAGAAAATCACGATAAAAATAACTAGGCAGAACAGCAAGCACATCACATTTACTTCAAAGATCACATATTTCAGTACCCTGTATATATATATTTTAAATATGTAATTCCCGGCGGCTTTATCCCATTTTTTAAAAAAGTTTATCCAACTGTCTTCCAAGTTTCCGTCATCCCTATTGAGTTTATTCCTATTATCTGTGCATATATAGGCTGCCTCATACACATTCCTTTCCAATTTCTTGTTAATTTTCCTGATGACTTCTCTTTTGGCGATCTTATGCTGGATAACTAATACATGTTCATATAATACATGTTCATGTTGTGTAACCTAATATTCTGAAAAAAAGCTTAATTTATACTTAGTTTTCTGCACCGGCCGCTAGATGGTTCTGTCGAAAAATGTGTATAGGAAACATAAGTTTTCGTACAACAAATATTGGTACATTTGATTGTAATCATAGTGTAAAATTGTGCTTAACACTCTTCGAAAGATGTTTGAACATTAGAGCATCAAATTAAATAAGAAAATGCACTGCAGTGAATAAAAATGCATTTCCCACGAGCAACCTCTTTTGATTCTGGACTATATAAGTAAAAGCTAAAACTTTTAGTTCATGTGACTTTCTATTCTGAATGCGTATTCTACAAACTATCCACCCTAGCTATAATTAGCCAGATTATAACATAATAAATTATGAATAAATTATATGGTTTTCCTATAAAAATGTGCTACATTTTGTTAGACTTACCAAAATAATATTTGGTTTTGGTAACCAAAAAATTGTTTACGACAAACAAATGGAACTTGACCAAATATTTTGGTACTGGTGGAAAATTGTTTGGTTGATGCCTATTTAACACACAACTTGTTCACCACTACCATTTTTTTGGTTAATCCAAACAAACATTTGAACACGGCATTTGAATACTCGATTACTTTGCACGTGTGTTAGTAGACAAGTTCGTCCAATTCCTATTGTCAATTGTTGGTCCTAAGAAGGACCTTTTTTTCCTCAATGTAAATATCGACATTTTTCCCTACGTCGTCGGTCTCATTGGTTTAATCAATGTCAACTCATTCTTCATTTGTTCTGTTCCTCTCCTCATGTGATGGACTTCTACTAGGTGTTGGTCGTATTTTCTGACTATTGCCCCGCAACCTCCAATAAGACACCCTTTCTGGGGTCTCCTCTTCCCACCCCTATAGTTTTTGTTAGGTGGCTTGTGCTCGGCTTTTGACTTATCGATGAAGGAAGCATCATCTTCGGTAAGGTGGTGTACTTTCAGTAAGTGTCCCTTTAGGTCAGTTACAAAATGATATTTCACGCAGAAGGGGCATCTGTATGCCTTCCTCTTACCCGGTCTCTCCTTCTGAAAATAGAAAGTCAACATTATAAGAGAATGTAAAAATTGCATAATTGAGGTACACTTTTATAAGCTACTACAAAGAAGGGTTTGATTCAGGCACATGGAGGAATTGAATCCAAATTCAAACTCTTGGTAAAGTGGCGATTAACATTTCTGCGCAAGAGGTTGGCTTACATAGAAAATCACGATAAAAATAACGAGGCAGAACAGCAAGCAAATGACATTTACTTCAATGATCACATATTTCAATACCCTGTATATATATATTTTAAATATGTAATTCCCGGCGGCGTTATCCCATTTTTAAAAAAGTTTATCCAACCGTCTTCCAAGTTTCCGTCATCCCTATTGAGTTTATTCCTATTATCTGTGCATATATAGGCTGCCTCATACACATTCCTTTCCAATTTCTTGTTAATTTTCCTGATGACTTCTCTTTTGGCGATCTTATGCTGGATAACTAATACATGTTCATATAATACATGTTCATGTTGTGTAACCTAATATTCTGAAAAAAAGCTTAATTTATACTTAGTTTTCTGCACCGGCCGCTAGATGGTTCTGTCGAAAAATGTGTATAGGAAACATAAGTTTTCGTACAACAAATATTGGTACATTTGATTGTAATCATAGTGTAAAATTGTGCTTAACACACTTCGAAAGATGTTTGAACATTAGAGCATCAAATTAAATAAGAAAATGCAATGCAGTTAATAAAAATGCATTTCCCACGAGCAACCTCTTTTGATTCTGGACTATATAAGTAAAAGCTAAAACTTTTAGTTCATGTGACTTTCTATTCTGAATGCGTATTCTACAAACTATCCACCCTAGCTATAATTAGCCAGATTATAACATAATAAATTATGAATAAATTATTTGGTTTTCCTATAAAAATGTGCTACATTTTGTTAGACTTACAAAAATAATATTTGGTTTTGGTAACCAAAAAATTGTTTACGACAAACAAATGGAACTTGACCAAATATTTTGGTACTGGTGAAAAATTGTTTGGTTGATGCCTATTTAACACACAACTTGTTCACCACTACCATTTTTTTGGTTAATCCAAACAAACATTTGAACACGGCATTTGAATACTCGATTACTTTGCACGTGTGTTAGTAGACAAGTTCGTCCAATTCCTATTGTCAATTGTTGGTCCTAAGAAGGACCTTTTTTTCCTCAATGTAAATATCTAAATTTTTCCTTACGTCGTCGGTCTCAACGGTTTAATCATCTTCAACGCCATTTTCATTTTTTTTGTTTTTCTCTCCATGTGGTGTACATCGACTAGATGCTTGTCATATTTTCTTACTAGTGTCCCACAACCTCCAATGAGACATCTTTTTTGGGGTCTCCTCCCCCCCTGTAGTTCTTGCTAGGCGGCTTGTGAATTGCTTTGGACTTGTCGATGAACGACGCATCATCCTCGCTAAGTCGGTGCACTCTTAGTAGGTGTCTTTTCATGTCTGTGACGTAGTGATCTTTTACACAGACCATGCATCTGTAGTATTTTCTCTTTCCCGGTCTCTCCTTCTGAAAATAGAAAGTCAACATTATAACAGATTGTAAAAATTGCATAATAGAGGTACAATTTTATAAGCTACTACAAACAAGAGGGCCCGGGTTTGATTCAGGCACATGGAAGAATCGAATCGAAATTCAAACTCTTGGTAAAGTGGCGATTAACCTTTCTGCACAAGAGGTTGGCTTACATAGAAAATCACGATAAAAATAACGAGGCAGAACAGCAAGCACATCACATTTACTTCAAAGATCACATATTTCAATACCCTGTATATATATATTTTAAATATGTAATTCCCGGCGGCTTTATCCCATTTTTTAAAAAAGTTTATCCAACTGTCTTCCAAGTTTCCGTCATCCCTATTGAGTTTATTCCTATTATCTGTGCATATATAGGCTGCCTCATACACATTCCTTTCCAATTTCTTGTTAATTTCCCTGATGACTTCTCTTTTGGCGATCTTATGCTGGATAACTAATACATGTTCATATAATACATGTTCATGTTGTGTAACCTAAAGTTCTGAAAAAAAGCTTAATTTATACTTAGTTTTCTGCACCGGCTGCTAGATGGTTCTGTCGAAAAATGTGTATAGGAAACATAAGTTTCCGTACAACAAATATTGGTACATTTGATTGTAATCATAGTGTAAAATTGTGCTTAACACTCTTCGAAAGATGTTTGAACACTAGAGCATCAAATTAAATAAGAAAATGCACTGCAGTGAATAAAAATGCATTTCCCACGAGCAACCTCTTTTGATTCTGGACTATATAAGTATAAGCTAAAACTTTTAGTTCATGTGACTTTCTATTCTGAATGCGTATTTTGAGATAAGTTAGTTTCTACAAACTATCCACCCTAGCTATAATTAGCCAGATTATAACATAATAAATTATGAATAAATTATTTGGTTTTCCTATAAAAATGTGCTACATTTTGTTAGACTTACCAAAATAATATTTGGTTTTGGTAACCAAAAAATTGTTTACGACAAACAAATGGAACTTGACCAAATATTTTGGTACTGGTGAAAAATTGTTTGGTTGATGCCTATTTAACACACAACTTGTTCACCACTACCATTTTTTTGGTTAATCCAAACAAACATTTGAACACGGCATTTGAATACTCGATTACTTTGCACGTGTGTTAGTAGACAAGTTCGTCCAATTCCTATTGTCAATTGTTGGTCCTAAGAAGGACCTTTTTTTCCTCAATGTAAATATCTAAATTTTTCCTTACGTCGTCGGTCTCAACGGTTTAATCATCTTCAACGCCATTTTCATTTTTTTTGTTTTTCTCTCCATGTGGTGTACATCGACTAGATGCTTGTCATATTTTCTTACTAGTGTCCCACAACCTCCAATGAGACATCTTTTTTGGGGTCTCCTCCCCCCCTGTAGTTCTTGCTAGGCGGCTTGTGAATTGCTTTGGACTTGTCGATGAACGACGCATCATCCTCGCTAAGTCGGTGCACTCTTAGTAGGTGTCTTTTCATGTCTGTGACGTAGTGATCTTTTACACAGACCATGCATCTGTAGTATTTTCTCTTTCCCGGTCTCTCCTTCTGAAAATAGAAAGTCAACATTATAACAGATTGTAAAAATTGCATAATAGAGGTACAATTTTATAAGCTACTACAAACAAGAGGGCCCGGGTTTGATTCAGGCACATGGAAGAATCGAATCCAAATTCAAACTCTTGGTAAAGTGGCGATTAACCTTTCTGCACAAGAGGTTGGCTTACATAGAAAATCACGATAAAAATAACGAGGCAGAACAGCAAGCACATCACATTTACTTCAAAGATCACATATTTCAATACCCTGTATATATATATTTTAAATATGTAATTCCCGGCGGCTTTATCCCATTTTTTAAAAAAGTTTATCCAACTGTCTTCCAAGTTTCCGTCATCCCTATTGAGTTTATTCCTATTATCTGTGCATATATAGGCTGCCTCATACACATTCCTTTCCAATTTCTTGTTAATTTCCCTGATGACTTCTCTTTTGGCGATCTTATGCTGGATAACTAATACATGTTCATATAATACATGTTCATGTTGTGTAACCTAATATTCTGAAAAAAAGCTTAATTTATACTTAGTTTTCTGCACCGGCCGCTAGATGGTTCTGTCGAAAAATGTGTATAGGAAACATAAGTTTCCGTACAACAAATATTGGTACATTTGATTGTAATCATAGTGTAAAATTGTGCTTAACACTCTTCGAAAGATGTTTGAACATTAGAGCATCAAATTAAATAAGAAAATGCACTGCAGTGAATAAAAATGCATTTCCCACGAGCAACCTCTTTTGATTCTGGACTATATAAGTATAAGCTAAAACTTTTAGTTCATGTGACTTTCTATTCTGAATGCGTATTCTACAAACTATCCACCCTAGCTATAATTAGCCAGATTATAACATAATAAATTATGAATAAATTATTTGGTTTACCTATAAAAATGTGCTACATTTTGTTAGACTTACCAAAATAATATTTGGTTTTGGTAACCAAAAAATTGTTTACGACAAACAAATGGAACTTGACCAAATATTTTGGTACTGGTGAAAAATTGTTTGGTTGATGCCTATTTAACACACAACTTGTTCACCACTACCATTTTTTTGGTTAATCCAAACAAACATTTGAACACTGCATTTGAATACTTGATTACTTTGCACGTGTGTTAGTAGACAAGTTCGTCCAATTCCTATTGTCAATTGTTGGTCCTAAGAAGGACCTTTTTTTCCTCAATGTAAATATCGACATTTTTCCCTACGTCGTCGGTCTCATTGGTTTAATCAATGTCAACTCATTCTTCATTTGTTCTGTTCCTCTCCTCATGTGATGGACTTCTACTAGGTGTTGGTCGTATTTTCTGACTATTGCCCCGCAACCTCCAATAAGACACCCTTTCTGGGGTCTCCTCTTCCCACCCCTATAGTTTTTGTTAGGTGGCTTGTGCTCGGCTTTTGATTTATTGATGAAGGAAGCATCATCTTCGGTAAGGTGGTGTACTTTCAGTAAGTGTCCCTTTAGGTCAGTTACAAAATGACATTTCACGCAGAAGGGGCATCTGTATGCCTTCCTCTTACCCGGTCTCTCCTTCTGAAAATAGAAAGTCAACATTATAAGAGAATGTAAAAATTGCATAATAGAGGTACACTTTTATAAGCTACTACAAAGAAGGGTTTGATTCAGGCACATGGAGGAATTGAATCCAAATTCAAACTCTTGGTAAAGTGGCGATTAACATTTCTGCGCAAGAGGTTGGCTTATATAGAAAATCACGATAAAAATAACGAGGCAGAACAGCAAGCAAATCACATTTACTTCAATGATCACATATTTCAATACCCTGTATATATATATTTTAAATATGTAATTCCCGGCGGCGTTATCCCATTTTTTAAAAAAGTTTATCCAACCGTCTTCCAAGTTTCCGTCATCCCTATTGAGTTTATTCCTATTACTGTATCTGTGCATATATAGGCTGCCTCATATTCAGGCACATGGAGGAATTGAATCCAAATTCAAACTCTTGGTAAAGTGGGGATTAACATTTCTGCGCAAGAGGTTGGCTTACATAGAAAATCACGATAAAAATAACGAGGCAGAACAGCAAGCAAATCACATTTACTTCAATGATCACATATTTCAATACCCTGTATATATATATTTTAAATATGTAATTCCCGGCGGCGTTATCCCATTTTTTAAAAAAGTTTATCCAACCGTCTTCCAAGTTTCCGTCATCCCTATTGAGTTTATTCCTATTACTGTATCTGTGCATATATAGGCTGCCTCATACACATTCCTTTCCAATTTTTTGTTAATTTTCCTGATGACTTCTCTTTTGGCGATCTTATGCTGGATAACTAATACATGTTCATATAATACATGTTCATGTTGTGTAACCTAATATTCTGAAAAAAAGCTTAATTTATACTTAGTTTTCTGCACCGGCCGCTAGATGTTTCTGTCGAAAAATGTGTATAGGAAACATAAGTTTTCGTACAACAAATATTGGTACATTTGATTGTAATCATAGTGCAAAATTGTGCTTAACACTCTTCGAAAGATGTTTGAACATTAGAGCATCAAATTAAATAAGAAAATGCACTGCAGTGAATAAAAATGCATCTCCCACGAGCAACCTCTTTTGATACTTGACTATATAAGTAAAAGCTAAAACTTTTAGTTCATGTGACTTTCTATTCTGAATGCGTATTTTGAGATAAGTTAGTTTCTACAAACTCTCCACCCTAACTATAATTAGCCAGATTATAACATAAGAAATTATGAATAAATTATTTGTTTTTCCTATAAAAATGTGCTACATTTTGTTAGACTTACCAAAATAATATTTGGTTTTGGTAACCAAAAAATTGTTTACGACAAACAAATGGAACTTGACCAAATATTTTGGTACTGGTGGAAAATTGTTTGGTTGATGCCTATTTAACACACAACTTGTTCACCAGTACCATTTTTTGGTTAATCCAAACAAACATTTGAACACTGCATTTGAATACTCGATTACTTTGCACGTGTGTTAGTAGACAAGTTCGTCCAATTCCTATTGTCAATTGTTGGTCCTAAGAAGGACCTTCTTTTCCTCAATGTAAATATCTACATTTTTCCCTACGTCGTCGGTCTCAACGGTTTAATCATCTTCAATGCCATTTTCATTTTTTTTTTGTTTTTCTCTCCATGTGGTGTACATCGACTAGATGCTTGTCATATTTTTTAACTAGGATCCCACAACCTCCAATGAGACATCTTTTTTGGGGTCTCCTTCCCCCCCCCCCTGTAGTTCTTGCTAGGCGGCTTGTGAATTGCTTTGGACTTGTCGATGAACGACGCATCATCCTCGCTAAGTCGGTGCACTCTTAGTAGGTGTCTTTTCATGTCTGTGACGTAGTGATCTTTTACACAGACCGTGCATCTGTAGTATTTTCTCTTTCCCGTTCTCTCCTTCTGAAAATAGAAAGTCAACATTATAACAGATTGTAAAAATTGCATAATAGAGGTACAATTTTATAAGCTACTATAAACAAGAGGGCCCGGGTTTGATTCAGGCAAATGGAAGAATCGAATCCAAATTCAAACTCTTGGTAAAGTGGCGATTAATCTTTCTGCGCAAGAGGTTGGCTTACATTGCTAATCACGATAAAAATAACGAGGCAGAACAGCAAGCACATTACATTTACTTCAATGATCACATATTTCAATACCCTGTGTGTATATATATTTTAAATATGTAATTCCCGGCGGCTTTATCCCATTTTTTAAAAAAAGTTTATCCAACCGTCTTCCAAGTTTCCGTCATCCCTATTAAGTTTATTCCTATTATCTGTGCATATATAGGCTGCCTCATACACATTCCTTTCGAATTTTTTGTTAATTTTCCTGATGACTTCTCTTTTGGCGATCTTATGCTGGTTAACTAATACATGTTCATATTATACATGTTGATGTTGTGTAACCTAATATTCTGAAAAAAAGCTTAATTTATACTTAGTTTCCTGCACCGGCCGCTAGATGGTTCTGTCGAAAAATGTGTATAGGAAACCTAAGTTTTCGTACAACAAATATTGGTACATTTGATTGTAATCATAGTGCAAAATTGTGCTTAACACTCTTCGTAAGATGTTTGAACATTAGAGCATCAAATTAAATAAGAAAATGCACTGCAGTGAATAAAAATGCATCTCCCACGAGCAACCTCTTTTAATTCTGGACTATATAAGTAAAAGCTAAAACTTTTAGTTCATGTGACTTTCTATTCTGAATGCGTATTCTACAAACTATCCACCCTAGCTATAATTAGCCAGATTATAACATAATAAATTATGAATAAATTATTTGGTTTTCCTATAAAAATGTGCTACATTTTGTTAGACTTACCAAAATAATATTTGGTTTTGGTAACCAAAAAATTGTTTACGACAAACAAATGGAACTTGACCAAATATTTTGGTACTGGTTAAAAATTGTTCGGTTGATGCCTATTTAACACACAACTTGTTCACCAGTACCATTTTTTGGTTAATCCAAACAAACATTTGAACACGGCATTTGAATACTCGATTACTTTGCACGTGTGTTAGTAGACAAGTTCGTCGAATTCCTATTGTCAATTGTTGGTCCTAAGAAGGACCTTTTTTTCCTCAATGTAAATATCGACATTTTTCCCTCCGTCGTCGGTCTCATTGGTTTAATCAATGTCAACTCATTCTTCATTTGTTCTGTTCCTCTCATGTGATGGACTTCTACTAGGTGTTGGTCGTATTTTCTGACTATTGCCCTGCAACCTCCAATAAGACACCCTTTCTGGGGTCTCCTCTTCCCACCCCTATAGTTTTTGTTAGGTGGCTTGTGCTCGGCTTTTGACTTATCGATGAAGGAAGCATCATCTTCGGTAAGGTGGTGTACTTTCAGTAAGTGTCCCTTTAGGTCAGTTACAAAATGATATTTCACGCAGAAGGGGCATCTGTATGCCTTCCTCTTACCCGGTCTCTCCTTCTGAAAATAGGAAGTTAACATTATAAGAGAATGTAAAAATTGCATAATAGAGGTACACTTTTATAAGCTACTACAAAGAAGGGTTTGATTCATGCACATGGAGGAATTGAATCCAAATTCAAACTCTTGGTAAAGTGGCGATTAACATTTCTGCGCAAGAGGTTGGCTTACATAGAAAATCACGATAAAAATAACGAGGCAGAACAGCAAGCAAATCACATTTACTTCAATGATCACATATTTCAATACCCTGTATATATATATTTTAAATATGTAATTCCCGGCGGCTTTATCCCATTTTTTAAAAAAGTTTATCCAACTGTCTTCCAAGTTTCCGTCATCCCTATTGAGTTTATTCCTTTTATCTGTGCATATATAGGCTGCCTCATACACATTCCTTTCCAATTTTTTGTTAATTTCCCTGATGACTTCTCTTTTGGCGATCTTATGCTGGATAACTAATACATGTTCATATAATACATGTTCATGTTGTGTAACCTAATAATCTGAAAAAAAGCTTAATTTATACTTAGTTTTCTGCACCGGCCGCTAGATGGTTCTGTCGAAAAATGTGTATAGGAAACATAAGTTTTCGTACAACAAATATTGGTACATTTGATTGTAATTATAGTGCAAAATTGTGCTTAACACTCTTCGAAAGATGTTTGAACATTAGAGCATCAAATTAAATAAGAAAATGCGCTGCAGTGAATAAAAATGCATCTCCCACGAGCAACCTCTTTTGATTCTGGACTATATAAGTAAAAGCTAAAACTTTTAGTTCATGTGACTTTCTATTCTGAATGCGTATTCTACAAACTATCCACCCTAGCTATAATTAGCCAGATTATAACATAATAAATTATGAATAAATTATTTGGTTTTCCTATAAAAATGTGCTACATTTTGTTAGACTTACCAAAATAATATTTGGTTTTGGTAACCAAAAAATTGTTTACGACAAACAAATGGAACTTGACCAAATATTTTGGTACTGGTGGAAAATTGTTTGGTTGATGCCTATTTAACACACAACTTTTTCACCAGTACCATTTTTTGGTTAATCCAAACAAACATTTGAACACGGCATTTGAATACTCGATTACTTTGCACGTGTGTTAGTAGACAAGTTCGTCCAATTCCTATTGTCAATTGTTGGTCCTAAGAAGGACCTTCTTTTCCTCAATGTAAATATCTACATTTTTCGCTACGTCGTCGGTCTCAACGGTTTAATCATCTTCAATGCCATTTTCATTTTTTTTTTTTGTTTTTCTTTTCATGTGGTGTACATCGACTAGATGCTTGTCATATTTTCTTACTAGGGTCCCACAACCTCCAATGAGACATCTTTTTTGGGGTCTCCTTCCTCCCCCCCCCCTGTAGTTCTTGCTAGGCGGCTTGTGAATTGCTTTGGACTTGTCGATGAACGACGCATCATCCTCGCTAAGTCGGTGCACTCTTAGTAGGTGTCTTTTCATGGCTGTAACGTAGTGATCTTTTACACAGACCGTGCATCTGTAGTATTTTCTCTTTCCCGGTCTCTCCTTCTGAAAATAGAAAGTCAACATCATAACAGATTGTAAAAATTGCATAATAGAGGTACAATTTTATAAGCTACTACAAACAAGAGGGCCCGGGTTTGATTCAGGCACATGGAAGAATCGAATCCAAATTCAAACTCTTGGTAAAGTGGCGATTAACCTTTCTGCACAAGAGGTTGGCTTACATAGAAAATCACGATAAAAATAACTAGGCAGAACAGCAAGCACATCACATTTACTTCAAAGATCACATATTTCAATACCCTGTATATATATATTTTAAATATGTAATTCCCGGCGGCTTTATCCCATTTTTAAAAAAAGTTTATCCAACTGTCTTCCAAGTTTCCGTCATCCCTATTGAGTTTATTCCTATTATCTGTGCATATATAGGCTGCCTCATACACATTCCTTTCCAATTTCTTGTTAATTTTCCTGATGACTTCTCTTTTGGCGATCTTATGCTGGATAACTAATACATGTTCATATAATACATGTTCATGTTGTGTAACCTAATATTCTGAAAAAAAGCTTAATTTATACTTAGTTTTCTGCACCGGCCGCTAGATGGTTCTGTCGAAAAATGTGTATAGGAAACATAAGTTTTCGTACAACAAATATTGGTACAGTGTTAGGTAATAATCAAAATCTAATTATTGATAACAACTCGTTTGAACCAGTTTCCAAATTCAAATACTTAGGAGTAATATTAACAAATGAAAATTATATTAAAGAGGAAATAAAAAGTAGGCTTAATTCAGGAAATGCATGTTACTTCTCTCTTCATAAACTTTTGTCTTCTCGTTTAATATCTAAGAAACTGAAAGTTAAAATATACAAAACAGTAATTTTGCCTGTAGTATTATATGGGTGTGAAACTTGGTCCCTTACATTGAAAGAGGAACATAAATTGAGAGTATTTGAAAATAGGATCCTTAGGAAAATATTTGGACCTAAAAGGGATGAGGAGACAGGTGAGTGGAGAAGGTTACATAATTTAGAACTACATAATTTGTATTCATGTCCAGATATTATTAGAATAATTAAATCAAGAAGACTTAGGTGGGCAGGCCATGTGGCACGAATGGGAGAGGAACGAGGAGTTTACAGGATTCTTGTTGGGAAACCTGATGGTAAGAGACCTGTAGGAAGGCCAAGACGAAGATGGAGGGACAACGTTGAGATGGACCTAAGGGAAATCGGTAGGGATGGAAAAGAGTATATAGAACTTGCTCAAAATAGGGAAACATGGAAGGCCTGTGTTGCTGCAGCCATGAACCTTCGGGTTTAAGAAGGCTAGAGAGTTAGTTAGTTAGTCAAATATTGGTACATTTGATTGTAATCATAGTGTAAAATTGTGCTTAACACTCTTCGAAAGATGTTTGAACATTAGAGCATCAAATTAAATAAGAAAATGCACTGCAGTGAATAAAAATGCATTTCCCACGAGCAACCTCTTTTGATTCTGGACTATATAAGTAAAAGCTAAAACTTTTAGTTCATGTGACTTTCTATTCTGAATGCGTATTCTACAAACTATCCACCCTAGCTATAATTAGCCAGATTATAACATAATAAATTATGAATAAATTATTTGGTTTACCTATAAAAATGTGCTACATTTTGTTAGACTTACCAAAATAATATTTGGTTTTGGTAACCAAAAAATTGTTTACGACAAACAAATGGAACTTGACCAAATATTTTGGTACTGGTGAAAAATTGTTTGGTTGATGCCTATTTAACACACAACTTGTTCACCACTACCATTTTTTTGGTTAATCCAAACAAACATTTGAACACGGCATTTGAATACTCGATTACTTTGCACGTGTGTTAGTAGACAAGTTCGTCCAATTCCTATTGTCAATTGTTGGTCCTAAGAAGGACCTTTTTTTCCTCAATGTAAATATCGACATTTTTCCCTACGTCGTCGGTCTCATTGGTTTAATCAATGTCAACTCATTCTTCATTTGTTCTGTTCCTCTCCTCATGTGATGGACTTCTACTAGGTGTTGGTCGTATTTTCTGACTATTGCCCTGCAACCTCCAATAAGACACCCTTTCTGGGGTCTCCTCTTCCCACCCCTATAGTTTTTGTTAGGTGGCTTGTGCTCGGCTTTTGACTTATCGATGAAGGAAGCATCATCTTCGGTAAGGTGGTGTACTTTCAGTAAGTGTCCCTTTAGGTCAGTTACAAAATGATATTTCACGCAGAAGGGGCATCTGTATGCCTTCCTCTTACCCGGTCTCTCCTTCTGAAAATAGAAAGTTAACATTATAAGAGAATGTAAAAATTGCATAATAGAGGTACACTTTTATAAGCTACTACAAAGAAGGGTTTGATTCAGGCACATGGAGGAATTGAATCCAAATTCAAACTCTTGGTAAAGTGGCGATTAACATTTCTGCGCAAGAGGTTGGCTTACATAGAAAATCACGATAAAAATAACGAGGCAGAACAGCAAGCAAATCACATTTACTTCAATGATCACATATTTCAATACCCTGTATATATATATTTTAAATATGTAATTCCCGGCGGCGTTATCCCATTTTTTAAAAAAGTTTATCCAACAGTCTTCCAAGTTTCCGTCATCCCTATTGAGTTTATTCCTATTACTGTATCTGTGCATATATAGGCTGCCTCATACACATTCCTTTCCAATTTTTTGTTAATTTTCCTGATGACTTCTATTTTGGCGATCTTATGCTGGATAACTAATACATGTTCATATAATACATGTTCATGTTGTGTAACCTAATAATCTTAAAAAAAGCTTAATTTATACTTAGTTTCCTGCACCGGCCGCTAGATGGTTCTGTCGAAAAATGTGTATAGGAAACATAAGTTTTCGTACAACAAATATTGGTACATTTGATTGTAATCATAGTGCAAAATTGTGCTTAACACTCTTCGAAAGATGTTTGAACATTAGAGCATCAAATTAAATAAGAAAATGCGCTGCAGTGAATAAAAATGCATCTCCCACGAGCAACCTCTTTTGATTCTGGACTATATAAGTAAAAGCTAAAACTTTTAGTTCATGTGACTTTCTATTCTGAATGCGTATTCTACAAACTATCCACCCTAGCTATAATTAGCCTGATTATAACATAATAAATTATGAATAAATTATTTGGTTTTCCTATAAAAATGTGCTACATTTTGTTAGACTTACCAAAATAATATTTGGTTTTGGTAACCAAAAAATTGTTTACGACAAACAAATGGAACTTGACCAAATATTTTGGTATTGGTGGAAAATTGTTCGGTTGATGCCTATTTAACACACAACTTTTTCACCAGTACCATTTTTTGGTTAATCCAAACAAACATTTGAACACGGCATTTGAATACTCGATTACTTTGCACGTGTGTTAGTAGACAAGTTCGTCCAATTCCTATTGTCAATTGTTGGTCCTAAGAAGGACCTTCTTTTCCTCAATGTAAATATCTACATTTTTCCCTACGTCGTCGGTCTCAACGGTTTAATCATCTTCAATGCCATTTTCATTTTTTTTTTTTTCTTTTCATGTGGTGTACATCGACTAGATGCTTGTCATATTTTCTTACTAGGGTCCCACAACCTCCAATGAGACATCTTTTTTGGGGTCTCCTTCCTCCCCCCCCCCCCTGTAGTTCTTGCTAGGCGGCTTGTGAATTGCTTTGGACTTGTCGATGAACGACGCATCATCCTCGCTAAGTCGGTGCACTCTTAGTAGGTGTCTTTTCATGGCTGTAACGTAGTGATCTTTTACACAGACCGTGCATCTGTAGTATTTTCTCTTTCCCGGTCTCTCCTTCTGAAAATAGAAAGTCAACATCATAACAGATTGTAAAAATTGCATAATAGAGGTACAATTTTATAAGCTACTACAAACAAGAGGGCCCGGGTTTGATTCAGGCACATGGAAGAATCGAATCCAAATTCAAACTCTTGGTAAAGTGGCGATTAACCTTTCTGCACAAGAGGTTGGCTTACATAGAAAATCACGATAAAAATAACTAGGCAGAACAGCAAGCACATCACATTTACTTCAAAGATCACATATTTCAATACCCTGTATATATATATTTTAAATATGTAATTCCCGGCGGCTTTATCCCATTTTTTAAAAAAGTTTATCCAACTGTCTTCCAAGTTTCCGTCATCCCTATTGAGTTTATTCCTATTATCTGTGCATATATAGGCTGCCTCATACACATTCCTTTCCAATTTCTTGTTAATTTTCCTGATGACTTCTCTTTTGGCGATCTTATGCTGGATAACTAATACATGTTCATATAATACATGTTCATGTTGTGTAACCTAATATTCTGAAAAAAAGCTTAATTTATACTTAGTTTTCTGCACCGGCCGCTAGATGGTTCTGTCGAAAAATGTGTATAGGAAACATAAGTTTTCGTACAACAAATATTGGTACATTTGATTGTAATCATAGTGTAAAATTGTGCTTAACACTCTTCGAAAGATGTTTGAACATTAGAGCATCAAATTAAAGAAGAAAATGCACTGCAGTGAATAAAAATGCATTTCCCACGAGCAACCTCTTTTGATTCTGGACTATATAAGTAAAAGCTAAAACTTTTAGTTCATGTGACTTTCTATTCTGAATGCGTATTCTACAAACTATCCACCCTAGCTATAATTAGCCAGATTATAACATAATAAATTATGAATAAATTATTTGGTTTACCTATAAAAATGTGCTACATTTTGTTAGACTTACCAAAATAATATTTGGTTTTGGTAACCAAAAAATTGTTTACGACAAACAAATGGAACTTGACCAAATATTTTGGTACTGGTGAAAAATTGTTTGGTTGATGCCTATTTAACACACAACTTGTTCACCACTACCATTTTTTTGGTTAATCCAAACAAACATTTGAACACTGCATTTGAATACTCGATTACTTTGCACGTGTGTTAGTAGACAAGTTCGTCCAATTCCTATTGTCAATTGTTGGTCCTAAGAAGGACCTTTTTTTCCTCAATGTAAATATCGACATTTTTCCCTACGTCGTCGGTCTCATTGGTTTAATCAATGTCAACTCATTCTTCATTTGTTCTGTTCCTCTCCTCATGTGATGGACTTCTACTAGGTGTTGGTCGTATTTTCTGACTATTGCCCCGCAACCTCCAATAAGACACCCTTTCTGGGGTCTCCTCTTCCCACCCCTATAGTTTTTGTTAGGTGGCTTGTGCTCGGCTTTTGATTTATTGATGAAGGAAGCATCATCTTCGGTAAGGTGGTGTACTTTCAGTAAGTGTCCCTTTAGGTCAGTTACAAAATGACATTTCACGCAGAAGGGGCATCTGTATGCCTTCCTCTTACCCGGTCTCTCCTTCTGAAAATAGAAAGTCAACATTATAAGAGAATGTAAAAATTGCATAATAGAGGTACACTTTTATAAGCTACTACAAAGAAGGGTTTGATTCAGGCACATGGAGGAATTGAATCCAAATTCAAACTCTTGGTAAAGTGGCGATTAACATTTCTGCGCAAGAGGTTGGCTTATATAGAAAATCACGATAAAAATAACGAGGCAGAACAGCAAGCAAATCACATTTACTTCAATGATCACATATTTCAATACCCTGTATATATATATTTTAAATATGTAATTCCCGGCGGCGTTATCCCATTTTTTAAAAAAGTTTATCCAACCGTCTTCCAAGTTTCCGTCATCCCTATTGAGTTTATTCCTATTACTGTATCTGTGCATATATAGGCTGCCTCATATTCAGGCACATGGAGGAATTGAATCCAAATTCAAACTCTTGGTAAAGTGGGGATTAACATTTCTGCGCAAGAGGTTGGCTTACATAGAAAATCACGATAAAAATAACGAGGCAGAACAGCAAGCAAATCACATTTACTTCAATGATCACATATTTCAATACCCTGTATATATATATTTTAAATATGTAATTCCCGGCGGCGTTATCCCATTTTTTAAAAAAGTTTATCCAACCGTCTTCCAAGTTTCCGTCATCCCTATTGAGTTTATTCCTATTACTGTATCTGTGCATATATAGGCTGCCTCATACACATTCCTTTCCAATTTTTTGTTAATTTTCCTGATGACTTCTCTTTTGGCGATCTTATGCTGGATAACTAATACATGTTCATATAATACATGTTCATGTTGTGTAACCTAATATTCTGAAAAAAAGCTTAATTTATACTTAGTTTTCTGCACCGGCCGCTAGATGTTTCTGTCGAAAAATGTGTATAGGAAACATAAGTTTTCGTACAACAAATATTGGTACATTTGATTGTAATCATAGTGCAAAATTGTGCTTAACACTCTTCGAAAGATGTTTGAACATTAGAGCATCAAATTAAATAAGAAAATGCACTGCAGTGAATAAAAATGCATCTCCCACGAGCAACCTCTTTTGATACTTGACTATATAAGTAAAAGCTAAAACTTTTAGTTCATGTGACTTTCTATTCTGAATGCGTATTTTGAGATAAGTTAGTTTCTACAAACTCTCCACCCTAACTATAATTAGCCAGATTATAACATAAGAAATTATGAATAAATTATTTGTTTTTCCTATAAAAATGTGCTACATTTTGTTAGACTTACCAAAATAATATTTGGTTTTGGTAACCAAAAAATTGTTTACGACAAACAAATGGAACTTGACCAAATATTTTGGTACTGGTGGAAAATTGTTTGGTTGATGCCTATTTAACACACAACTTGTTCACCAGTACCATTTTTTGGTTAATCCAAACAAACATTTGAACACTGCATTTGAATACTCGATTACTTTGCACGTGTGTTAGTAGACAAGTTCGTCCAATTCCTATTGTCAATTGTTGGTCCTAAGAAGGACCTTCTTTTCCTCAATGTAAATATCTACATTTTTCCCTACGTCGTCGGTCTCAACGGTTTAATCATCTTCAATGCCATTTTCATTTTTTTTTTGTTTTTCTCTCCATGTGGTGTACATCGACTAGATGCTTGTCATATTTTTTAACTAGGATCCCACAACCTCCAATGAGACATCTTTTTTGGGGTCTCCTTCCCCCCCCTGTAGTTCTTGCTAGGCGGCTTGTGAATTGCTTTGGACTTGTCGATGAACGACGCATCATCCTCGCTAAGTCGGTGCACTCTTAGTAGGTGTCTTTTCATGTCTGTGACGTAGTGATCTTTTACACAGACCGTGCATCTGTAGTATTTTCTCTTTCCCGGTCTCTCCTTCTGAAAATAGAAAGTCAACATTATAACAGATTGTAAAAATTGCATAATAGAGGTACAATTTTATAAGCTACTATAAACAAGAGGGCCCGGGTTTGATTCAGGCAAATGGAAGAATCGAATCCAAATTCAAACTCTTGGTAAAGTGGCGATTAACCTTTCTGCGCAAGAGGTTGGCTTACATTGCTAATCACGATAAAAATAACGAGGCAGAACAGCAAGCACATTACATTTACTTCAATGATCACATATTTCAATACCCGGTGTATATATATTTTAAATATGTAATTCCCGGCGGCTTTATCCCATTTTTTAAAAAAAGTTTATCCAACCGTCTTCCAAGTTTCCGTCATCCCTATTAAGTTTATTCCTATTATCTGTGCATATATAGGCTGCCTCATACACATTCCTTTCGAATTTTTTGTTAATTTTCCTGATGACTTCTCTTTTGGCGATCTTATGCTGGTTAACTAATACATGTTCATATTATACATGTTGATGTTGTGTAACCTAATATTCTGAAAAAAAGCTTAATTTATACTTAGTTTCCTGCACCGGCCGCTAGATGGTTCTGTCGAAAAATGTGTATAGGAAACCTAAGTTTTCGTACAACAAATATTGGTACATTTGATTGTAATCATAGTGCAAAATTGTGCTTAACACTCTTCGTAAGATGTTTGAACATTAGAGCATCAAATTAAATAAGAAAATGCACTGCAGTGAATAAAAATGCATCTCCCACGAGCAACCTCTTTTGATTCTGGACTATATAAGTATAAGCTAAAACTTTTAGTTCATGTGACTTTCTATTCTGAATGCGTATTTTGAGATAAGTTAGTTTCTACAAACTATCCACCCTAGCTATAATTAGCCAGATTATAACATAATAAATTATGAATAAATTATTTGGTTTTCCTATAAAAATGTGCTACATTTTGTTAGACTTACCAAAATAATATTTGGTTTTGGTAACCAAAAAATTGTTTACGACAAACAAATGGAACTTGACCAAATATTTTGGTACTGGTGAAAAATTGTTTGGTTGATGCCTATTTAACACACAACTTGTTCACCACTACCATTTTTTTGGTTAATCCAAACAAACATTTGAACACGGCATTTGAATACTCGATTACTTTGCACGTGTGTTAGTAGACAAGTTCGTCCAATTCCTATTGTCAATTGTTGGTCCTAAGAAGGACCTTTTTTACCCTCAATGTAAATATCTAAATTTTTCCTTACGTCGTCGGTCTCAACGGTTTAATCATCTTCAACGCTATTTTCATTTTTTTTGTTTTTCTCTCCATGTGGTGTACATCGACTAGATGCTTGTCATATTTTCTTACTAGTGTCCCACAACCTCCAATGAGACATCTTTTTTGGGGTCTCCTCCCCCCCCTGTAGTTCTTGCTAGGCGGCTTGTGAATTGCTTTGGACTTGTCGATGAACGACGCATCATCCTCGCTAAGTCGGTGCACTCTTAGTAGGTGTCTTTTCATGTCTGTGACGTAGTGATCTTTTACACAGACCATGCATCTGTAGTATTTTCTTTTTCCCGGTCTCTCCTTCTGAAAATAGAAAGTCAACATTATAACAGATTGTAAAAATTGCATAATAGAGGTACAATTTTATAAGCTACTACAAACAAGAGGGCCCGGGTTTGATTCAGGCACATGGAAGAATCGAATCCAAATTCAAACTCTTGGTAAAGTGGCGATTAACCTTTCTGCACAAGAGGTTGGCTTACATAGAAAATCACGATAAAAATAACGAGGCAGAACAGCAAGCACATCACATTTACTTCAAAGTTCACATATTTCAATACCCTGTATATATATATTTTAAATATGTAATTCCCGGCGGCTTTATCCCATTTTTTAAAAAAGTTTATCCAACTGTCTTCCAAGTTTCCGTCATCCCTATTGAGTTTATTCCTATTATCTGTGCATATATAGGCTGCCTCATACACATTCCTTTCCAATTTCTTGTTAATTTCCCTGATGACTTCTCTTTTGGCGATCTTATGCTGGATAACTAATACATGTTCATATAATATATGTTCATGTTGTGTAACCTAATGTTCTGAAAAAAAGCTTAATTTATACTTAGTTTTCTGCACCGGCCGCTAGATGGTTCTGTCGAAAAATGTGTATAGGAAACATAAGTTTCCGTACAACAAATATTGGTACATTTGATTGTAATCATAGTGTAAAATTGTGCTTAACACTCTTCGAAAGATGTTTGAACATTAGAGCATCAAATTAAATAAGAAAATGCACTGCAGTGAATAAAAATGCATTTCCCACGAGCAACCTCTTTTGATTCTGGACTATATAAGTATAAGCTAAAACTTTTAGTTCATGTGACTTTCTATTCTGAATGCGTATTTTGAGATAAGTTAGTTTCTACAAACTATCCACCCTAGCTATAATTAGCCAGATTATAACATAATAAATTATGAATAAATTATTTGGTTTTCCTATAAAAATGTGCTACATTTTGTTAGACTTACCAAAATAATATTTGGTTTTGGTAACCAAAAAATTGTTTACGACAAACAAATGGAACTTGACCAAATATTTTGGTACTGGTGAAAAATTGTTTGGTTGATGCCTATTTAACACACAACTTGTTCACCACTACCATTTTTTTGGTTAATCCAAACAAACATTTGAACACGGCATTTGAATACTCGATTACTTTGCACGTGTGTTAGTAGACAAGTTCGTCCAATTCCTATTGTCAATTGTTGGTCCTAAGAAGGACCTTTTTTTCCTCAATGTAAATATCGACATTTTTACCTACGTCGTCGGTCTCATTGGTTTAATCAATGTCAACTCATTCTTCATTTGTTCTGTTCCTCTCCTCATGTGATGGACTTCTACTAGGTGTTGGTCGTATTTTCTGACTATTGCCCCGCAACCTCCAATAAGACACCCTATCTGGGGTCTCCTCTTCCCACCCCTATAGTTTTTGTTAGGTGGCTTGTGCTCGGCTTTTGATTTATTGATGAAGGAAGCATCATCTTCGGTAAGGTGGTGTACTTTCAGTAAGTGTCCCTTTAGGTCAGTTACAAAATGATATTTCACGCCGAAGGGGCATCTGTATGCCTTCCTCTTACCCGGTCTCTCCTTCTGAAAATAGAAAGTCAACATTATAAGAGAATGTAAAAATTGCATAATAGAGGTACACTTTTATAAGCTACTACAAAGAAGGGTTTGATTCAGGCACATGGAGGAATTGAATCCAAATTCAAACTCTTGGTAAAGTGGCGATTAACATTTCTGCGCAAGAGGTTGGCTTACATAGAAAATCACGATAAAAATAACGAGGCAGAACAGCAAGCAAATCACATTTACTTCAATGATCACATATTTCAATACCCTGTATATATATATTTTAAATATGTAATTCCCGGCGGCGTTATCCCATTTTTTAAAAAAGTTTATCCAACCGTCTTCCAAGTTTCCGTCATCCCTATTGAGTTTATTCCTATTACTGTATCTGTGCATATATAGGCTGCCTCATACACATTCCTTTCCAATTTTTTGTTAATTTTCCTGATGACTTCTCTTTTGGCGATCTTATGCTGGATAACTAATACATGTTCATATAATACATGTTCATGTTGTGTAACCTAATATTCTGAAAAAAAAAAGCTTAATTTATACTTAGTTTCCTGCACCGGCCGCTAGATGGTTCTGTCGAAAAATGTGTATAGGAAACATATGTTTTCGTACAACAAATATTGGTACATTTGATTGTAATCATAGTGCAAAATTGTGCTTAACACTCTTCGAAAGATGTTTGAACATTAGAGCATCAAATTAAATAAGAAAATGCACTGCAGTGAATAAAAATGCATCTCCCACGAGCAACCTCTTTTGATTCTGGACTATATAAGTAAAAGCTAAAACTTTTAGTTCATGTGACTTTCTATTCTGAATGCGTATTTTGAGATAAGTTAGTTTCTACAAACTCTCCACCCTAACTATAATTAGCCAGATTATAACATAAGAAATTATGAATAAATTATTTGGTTTTCCTATAAAAATGTGCTACATTTTGTTAGACTTACCAAAATAATATTTGGTTTTGGTAACCAAAAAATTGTTTAC
Source organism: Lepisma saccharinum (assembly GCF_977018435.1). Classification (NCBI taxonomy): domain Eukaryota; kingdom Metazoa; phylum Arthropoda; class Insecta; order Zygentoma; family Lepismatidae; genus Lepisma; species Lepisma saccharinum. Next base: position 143,211 of record NW_028143243.1, on the reverse strand, counting down.
GACAAACAAATGGAACTTGACCAAATATTTTGGTACTGGTGAAAAATTGTTTGGTTGATGCCTATTTAACACACAACTTGTTCACCACTACCATTTTTTGGTTAATCCAAACAAACATTTGAACACGGCATTTGAATACTCGATTACTTTGCACGTGTGTTAGTAGACAAGTTCGTCCAATTCCTATTGTCAATTGTTGGTTCTAAGAAGGACCTTCTTTTCCTCAATGTAAATATCTACATTTTTCCCTACGTCGTCGGTCTCAACGGTTTAATCATCTTGTAACGCTATTGCGTGGGGTTCCTAATAACTAAGAACTTAACACTAACTCTTCAACTAAAAGGCATTGTTTCGTGACATGACATATGTTTATTATCTTAGACCTACACTATAGTACCTAAGTACTGATTGCTAGCTTCATGGCCATATCCTGATTATAGCTAATAGGCAAGTTCTAAGTGGAGAGACCACTTAGTAAAAATGGGTCTTACCCTCTAAGATAGCAGCGGCGTCAGGCAGGGCGGCCTCTCGTCGTCACCCAAGTTGGCAGGACACAGACCCCGAACCTCGTTTTGCAAGAAGTATATATTCACAATACGACCTTGTCTTCGTCCTCAACCCAGCTCTTAGTGCTCCCAACCTTGTGGCTATTTTCGTAATCTGTCCATTTGGCCTTGCTGGCCCTGACGGAGGTTTTCTTGTGGTTACGAGGCCTTGAGGCCTGTCGTCAGGGCCAAGGTCTTGGCCTTGTTTATTTTTACTAAACCACCTCAACTTCCTGTTGGTCGCCTTTACGGTAACCTTGCCCTTGACTAAGAAGAAGGGGGGGGAAGGGCCTTGTCTTTATCACACGCGTCAAGGACGAGACAAGTGTATGTGACGTAAGTCCTTTCTTCCTGCTTGAGTTCTGTTTTTTTTTCACTTCCTTAGAGGCAACGCCCTTTTATGCAGCACAATGAGCTGTACGTTACATAACGCCCCTCCTTATCTTAGATGGCCCCCATCTAAGCTAAGTATTGACATGCCCTGTATATAATGTATGTGGCGGTCAAAGCTAAAATTAAAATTGAAAATATATATATATATGGATATCATGGACATGGCCTTTGAAGTACTAGCTATATTTGATATAATTACAATAATATATTGGCCTTTTGTCTGGCTAGTAATGTCCTTTAGATAGGTATCACTTTTCACTTCACTTATGGTAGTTCTTGCGCGAATGTCTCTTGGATGCAGTGCTCAGGTCATTGTTGTTGTTCTCAGCCGAAGGGAAGAATGTGGTGCTCCGTAGTTGAGTCCATCAAGTTGAAGATTCATGTAGAGTCAAGGAAGTTCTCTCAGGGATGACTTGTCCCGGGCCCTGGTCATCTTGGAGAGTAAAGATGTCCATACTCTGAAACTTATGTGTCATTAGTAAAGTGAAGTCTATTCTAGAATACTTTCATAAATGGGACATTTTGGTGCTTCATAAGATGGAGCTCTCATGGTATTTGTTTTCATGCCCATCGGAACGGAGGTAGGTTTCAATGGCTTTGATTTTCTGCAATGGACCTTGTATAGGATCCATGCTATGATAAGGAAGACTATACCAGTCATAATGCTCAACCAGGCATGAGTAGGGACTAGTGATATTGGGTCTCCATTCAAGTGTTGTATCTGATGACTAACCATGGTGCATGCAGGTTTGTCAATTAGTTTGGTTGTACATTCATAGTTAGTGATGTTTGTGGATTGATAATTTATCCAGTGGATAGGAATAAAATTAGAGATTTGTGCTCTCGACTGATTGGGTAAAATGCAAGGAAATTGTGCTTGATAACACCTAGAAAAGACGCAGAGTGTACATTGACAACCAAGTTGTACAACTAATGTGCCATAGGGAGAGTTCCTCTTGAAGCTAAATAAGATGCTTTCACATTTCACGTTGATCTCTTCATCCATTGGTGAGAGTACTAAATAAGTGGAAACATTTAGTAATACAGGTAGATTAACCATCGAGTCAGTATGACAGTGTAGGGGACAGTTTCGTACGACAGAAGGTACATTCTCGCTAATAATTGATCTAACACATTGGTGTTCTGTAGTAACTACATTCCTAATCGGAGAGATGAAGCATAACGTGTCTGTGGTTAAAGTACATAAATGATCGAAATAGGTTTGATCGATTTCATCGAAAATAACTGTATCCTTTACTATTTGCACTTGACATATTTGATCGTTATGCTGGAAGGGCAGGGGTTTTAGATCAAATATCCTAATTCTGGAACGTCGTTGGATTAGCGGTATTTTCAATGCAATGAGGGCATATGTGGGCCCAATAGTGCATTCGAGTATAGGTGTGTTGTAATACTGTCCGAGGTTATCAGAAGGTATGGCTAGAGTATAGTTATAATTCCGTAATTTACTGGTGAGAGCTTGAATATGTTGTAACAGAATGTGAAATGGTAACAGAGCAGGATGAATCTTCCTATTCTGACAAGCGGAAATTAACATAGTTAGCATTTGGGGATGAATGTTTAGTGCAAGCTCCTTAATATCTATCCAGTCACCGGCAGGGAATTGCCGTATTCTGGTTTGGATTCTGTTGATATCTGGATCTTTCAGGAAAAGTGAGCGAATGTGAGTTTTGGAAGCTAAGAAATAACTCCACCCTTGTAATGCGGGATCAGTAGCAATCGTGGTATTTCCTAAAGAAAAGGGTAAATTTTCCCAATCAACAATCTCAGTAAAGGCTGCATTGTACTGTAAACGGTACAGCAGAGGAACAGAAGTTGTATATAAGATAGGGGGATCAATTTCTGTCATATAAATTCCCGGGGTGACAAAGGTTTTCATTGATAAGCCATTAATTGGTATAATTGAATGTACTAAGATTGTCAGCACGGCTAGTCATGCTGTCATGCTCATGTGTATCGGGTTATGCGCTGGTGTGAACGTACGTGGTAGAGGTCGTGGTGTTTTGGGGGGTTTGGGTGTCAGTTGCACCTTGTAATTATGAAATAGTACACTTGTAGAAGCAGTTGGGGCTTTCTGATTAGGTTTGTGTTGGCAACAACTTTCCTTATATCTCTTGATTATCCAAATTAAAAACACAAGAACTAATATTAAAATCATTATAACTATTGAGTAATCAATGATTGTATGGAATACTTCCTGTGAGGGTTCCAGTGCTTCTGAGGGTTGGACTTGTTTAAAAGCAATTAACTGTGTGGCCAATAAGCGATATTTGTATATCAACCATGCTGTGATTAGAGTGAGTGCTACATTCCAAATTAGACTAAACGAAATTTTGGAAAGGTTTCCCTTATAGATGTCGGTGTCTAAATCGTCTAAATCGTCAATTAATTCATTATTTTCCTCAGGCGGTTCTGTTTGAGTTGTTATCTTTAGAAATGGTATTTTTGTGGGCCACTTTGCGTCTAGGCAGTCATTGAAATGGTTAAACTCGGCTGCCTTACTACCAGAAAATAATACATCTATTTTCATCGTCGGTATTTTGCCCCACGAGGCTGGCAGAATATGATAACTATGCAGCTCGTCGCTCGTTTCACTAGAGCAGGGGAAAGTTCTAGGAATATGAGTTTCGTCTGTAATCGACAATGAGCAATTACATGGCAGAGTGACTTCCAAAGCTCCGGGTTCAGTTTTGTAAGTGTCGATTATGATATCATTGCCGTTGCATTCTCCTTTAATCTTGGGCGGTGGGTTTGTGATTACGTAATGATCCTGCGATACTTCCGTCACGATTACGTTACTTCCTTCGTAACATTGATACATGCAATGGCCAGCTAACTCACTAATAGTCGCTCCTTGGCGGATCTTTTGTGCACAAGAATAACCTAAAGTGGCATCGTGACCGAATCGAGGTAAGTAACACATTGGCGAATTGTGTGGGTCGCAGGTGGCCAAAAAGGTCCCTGACAGGAATCGAACCGAAGTTGGACTTGTTGCCGAGTATAATGGCGGATGGATAATGTTGCAAGTGCTATTTAGCCAACGAAATGGAACCGTAAGAAATTCTTCTAGGATAGGGTTTTCACCTATTTTCGTGATCGGAATTTTTAATGTGACTACTACTTGTTTAGGTGAAAACAAGCAATGAGCTAATGGCACTGTATAGTATTTCATTAGATTAGTAGTAGGTATAGCTAACTGATATCCCTTTACTGCTAAGGTGAATTTTAGTTGTTTCAGGTCTCGTTTTAATGTTTGAGGTCTGATTAGATATAACGGAATTTTGTTTGCGAAACATGACGTTCTTAATTCTCGTATCTCGGAATTAATCATAGAGCTTAACAAGAGCTGATGCAATAATAGAGATCTTAAAGCCATTATATTCAAGTTTTGAGTCGTCCTATTGGTGATTTTGGCCAATTCTGTCAATTTATTTCCAAAACTAGTTTTTAGTAAATTTACTTGAGTTTCAACAGTAATCAGCGTGTCGTTTGTCTGTTGAATTAAATTACGAATTTGCGTTTTTAATAAGTGTACTTTCTGATGTTCATTTTTGAGACTAGACGTGACCTTATGTATTTCAGCGTTAAGAGTGTGTTCATTCACCAAAAGTTCATGGAATTGGTTCTCACTCAAAATACCGCAGCACCAGTTAGCAAAGTTTCCAATGAAATTTAGTCCAAGTCCACGTTTAGCCCTGGAATACTCCTCAGGAGGTGGAGGAAATTCAACATATGTATTATTCAAATGAACACTAAATAAGTGTTGAAATTCACTTACCATTTTGTCCAAGGAATGAAATATTTCTACCTCGTGGTTTGTTTCCACGTAATTTACCTTATCCTTTTTAGCGAAGTTCATCATAGAATAGTCAACAATATCTTGGTCGGGTAGAGACTCCATGTAGGTAAGGGGGACGCTTCCTTCATAGAGGATGACCTTGGGTAGTTGGCGCCAGTAAGCTCCAGGCATGAGCCTAATGGTTGGGATGGTCCAAACATCATCCAAAAATAAAATTAGGTATACCAAAAGCATCTTGAATATCTGAAACTAGAGATAGCATAAGTGCCCATACTATACACTTATATATCTCCCCTGGGAATTATTGCTTCGACCCGAAGCAATTAAAACACGTAACATAAGTTGTGACCTAGACAATAGCCAGACATTGTAGGGTTGAAGGAAAGCATGTTGAAAATGCTATGGGTTGTAAATGAACGTTAAACGACACTCGATTGCAAAACTAAACAACAATAACTAATAGTATTATTAATAATAATAAGAATAATAATAATAATACTCAGAAGAATATATGATAATATTGTTACGAGACATTACAACAGTGGCAAAGATTGAACACCTACAGTAATAACTTTGCCAATAATAATAACAATATAATAATAATAAAAAAAGTAATAAAAATAATGAGAAAAAAAAATATATATATAGGTAGATATAATATGAGTACTTCAGCAAGGTCGAATAAGACCGAGAACATAACTAGCTATACAAACACTCATATGTATATACACAATAAATGAACTACGGTTCGTATAAGCCTACCCTAGCTTCAAGGTAGACAGGCCAGTAATGCAATGACCCATTTGTAGTATCGAGGCAGGTATGAAGAGTCCATAGATCTCCTGCCACCTGAACAATGGACCCAATGTAAGTCCGTAGCTCTATAGCTCTCTCTTCGAGCCAGTTTGACCGTGACTCGGAAGTCGCCAGTCTACGTAGACCCTCACGTAGGAAGGTAATAATGTCATGGACAACATAAAGAAAAGCCGCAGAGTCCCGTGGTAGGACTGCGGGCAGGATATCAATGCCCTCATCTATGTGCACATTTTCCACTGTTACAAAGGCCTGTACGAAATCGATATGCATAAAGGTAAAAATTAATAATTCGATTTCCTCATCATGGCCTATTGGCATAAAAGCGTCTTGAATATCCATCATGGTTGGTGAATACAAATGTAAAGGTAAATTGGGAACTTCTGGAAGTATGCCCCGGGCAAATTCATCGTCATTCTCAAGAATTGATATATTATCCATGGAGTCATCCGAGATGGACATGTCATCAGGAAAAGCATGAACAAGAACAGTCGAAAGGCTAGAAATAGAATCTTGACTGCTCTCGTCAATGTGAATGGGAACGGTATCAGAATTCATGTTAGTAAGCATATAAATCCAAAGTTTGGAAGGAAACGTTGAACTCACAATCAAAATGGAATTCCAAGTGATAGAGCTGGTAACATCTAAAAATGAACGTTTGAATACATAAAAGGGAATCCTCAAGAAAGGCGTTCTTTCTCTCTACTGTAACTGCGCAAGCGTTGACAAACTTTATAAATAACAATAGCTCCGAAAAAACTACTTGCTCAGACACGGAGTCTCTAATATTTCCAACACTTGGAATGTTGAAAATTTCTGTGCTCAATCGAAATAACCAATGGTCAACATTAATTGCCATACTGCATCATTAAGACCAAGTTAAATTAAAACGTGATAAAACTTGTGTACCCCCTAAAAAGAAATGTTGTTTATCTACAGGTAAGAATATAATATAGAGATAGGCCTACTAACGTAGACGACGCTTTCTTTGTTGACGCAAAAAAAAACTATTACATATCTATAATCTGTGTTAAAATTGCCTTTCACATTTTTACTTCATGAATGCTTAAGGAAGTTCGGAGAGCAGTAGTTACTCCAAGGGGAAACGTTCTTTTGGCGCCTCTGTAGCTAAGAGGGTATCCAACTGTTGCAAAAGTTGCAATACTTCCGTGTTACTTTTATCGCCGATGCTAATCGGAAAATTCCTATAAATACCAGCTTTCATATGAATGCGTATAAAATTACGGGCAATTTCAGTGCAATCCGTGAAAAATTTGTCGGCCGACTGAGTTTTAAATAACACTGAAAGATATTTGTTAATTGTTTCTACTTTAACTGGTTCAAGAACTCTCGATGGAGAAACGTTTAGCTGCGAAGCTATTCCTTGAATGATGGATTGAAATTGGGGCCCAGCAGGAGTAATTACTAATTCCAATCCTTCTATTACGATTTTTCCCAGGTAACCGTTAGACATAGATAAATATATATTAAAAGAGTTAAAATAATAGTAACAATAATGGGTAGATAGAAAGAAAAAAAAATGCGAAAACAGCGTAAGCGCGATGATTAGCCAACTGGCGTGCTTTCGTGTCTTATGAAGGCGAAGCGTATAGACGCGTAGCGTAAGGCACAAAAATAGAACTGTTTTCCTACCTTCCTAAGAAAGTCTTTTAATTATGGCAACTGGAAAAGAAAAAAAAAACATTTATTTTTGTGACTATAATGCATATGGCATGTTATAGTAGATATGTATATCTGTAATTTGGGCTACTATAACCATATAAAACAAGTTTAAGAAACAATCGTGTGCTATTTTATTCTGGAAGTTTAATAAGAGAATTAGATAGGGAAGTCGACTTGTTTAGGTTTTTCTTGTAGAGATAAGATAAGAAGCAGACCGCAACTCGGTTGATAGATAACACGCGGAGCCTGGGATAAGAGCCTATCGCCACGGCACGAGGAAGTTGTCAGGAAGCGAGTTGCATGCATATGTTGTTTGTCTAGACAGTTGAGATCGCTCATTCCTTCTTTCTTCCCTGTGTGGCGATAGCCATAGAAATATCCACTATAAACAGAGGAGGAAAAATAATTGAAAACCAGATACTGCTGTTGTTTCTCCTAAGCGAAATAACAAATATATATATATTGCCCTTGAAATGAATTTCTCCTGAATGCGATGAAAAGTAGCAACTACTTGCCTGGTAATCAAAAGAACCATGTTCGAAACTAAACCCTTTTTATATAATATATGCGTCCACTATATTTAAATACATTTTTAATCGGCGTCCCGATTAACCTTGGTGCTTAAAATAACTTGCTTTACTGTGAAAGACCTGATCGTGGCCAGTATTGCTTTAAGCGAGAAATGTTCACACGTAGTGTTTTCTTTCCCTTCACTCGTTCCACATCATAAACATTCTTTCCTCTGACATTTGTAATTGAAAATGGACCATCATATTTACGTCGTAACTTGTCGGAAAGTCCTTTTTGTTTTGCAGGCATGTAAACCATAACAAGGTCACCTACAACAAATGATGGTTCTTGACGGTTATTGTCGTACCGATGTTTTGAGTTCTGGTGCCGTTTACTGTGCAGTTCTTTAGCTATATCACGAATGGTTCGTGCATGTTTCCGAAAATGTTCAGAGAATGAGTCTACAGGATTTGAATTCAATCCTATTTCTAGTGGAAAATTTGGTTTACGACCATACATGATTTCGTAGGGAGATAAACCTGATAATCCTTCCAAGGGACTACAGTTGTAAGCATATACTGCAAGATTCAGATAAGACGCCCAGTCTTTCTGATGTTTAGCGGTATATTTACTGAGCATATTAGCAATGCTCCTATTTACGCGTTCTGCTTTTCCATTACACTGAGGGTGATAGCCGCTGGTATTCAGATGTTTGATTTTAAGTTCGTTCAAGATATTTTCCACCAAGGCAGCTTGGTAAACAGAACCACGGTCCGTAAGAATAGTGGACACTGGACCATATACTGTAAAAATTTTCTGGACAAAGAAGGTAGCGATTTTCTTTGCAGATAAGCTTCTGAGAGGTTGAGCAACCACCCAAGATGAGAGTGAATCTACAGCAAACAAAATATACTTGTAACCATTGGATGGCGTTATTGGTCCGAATACATCTGAACTCCAAGATTCACAAATATTTCCCATCGGAAGAGGGTGAAGATAACCCTGTTTCATTCCTGATGGTGCGTTTTTCTCTTGACATATCTGGCACGAGCGTACGTAATGTATTACGTCATTTCGCGATGTTCTCCAGTAATATCTTTCATTTACCTTCTGCAAACATTTAGTTTGACCTAAGTGTCCTCCGGTGTACGGTGAGTCATGCACCTCTGTTAGCACATCATGTATCATGTTATCGGGAATTACCAGAAGCTTTCTGCCTGTATTGCGTTTATATAGCACTCCGTTATCTAGTTCGTAATAACGAACAGAAAGATGGGATGGGTCGCGTTCTTTTAATTCTATTAGTGCCTTGACTTCTGGATCCTGCATCTGGCGATTTCGTATCATGGTAGCGCGGTTAGTTGACCCAAGATCAACCTGTTGATCGATAGTCTCGACTATATCCCCATGATCAATGAAATCACGTTCCTCGTCTGTTAAAGGAGCTGATGCAGTGCGAGATAGACAGTCCGGCACGCAATTAAGACGTCCTGGACGGTGTCTAATAGAGAACTTAAATTCCGAAAGCCGTATGCTCCAGCGAGCCAAGCGATTGGTGAGATCCTTAGCTGTTCGTAACCAACAAGCTCCTGCACTATCTACTACTGCCGTGAAGAAAGTGTCTGTCAAGTATTGACGAAAGTGAAGCACAGAGAATACAAGACAGTATACTTCTTTTTCGCAAATACTATAATTAACCTGTGGTCCCGTGAATAATCGTGAACAAAATGAAACTGGCTGGGTTATAGTTTTCTTTTCATTATTTGGATCTCGTGTCACGTGACAGAGCATTGAACCGAAGCCCATTGTTGAAGAATCACAATGTAATTCGATTGGCAATTTGGGATCAAAATGTCGTAGCACAGGGGCGGACGACAAACGTTCTTTCAGTTTGTTAAAAGCTTCGATTTGATGTTCACCCATAAGAAATGGTACACCTTTCTTTGTAAGATCGGTAAGAGGTTTGGCAATTAATGAAAAGCCCTCTATAAACCGACGAAAAAAATTTGCACAACCAAGAAACGATCTAACCTGTTTTAGGTTCGTTGGAACTGGAATTTTCTTAATAGCTGCTACCTTTTTCGGATCGGTGGCGACTCCGTTTCTTCCTATTACATGTCCTAATATTTCTGTTTCCGCGTAAGCAAAGTGACATTTACTAGGCTTAGCTTTTAAGTTAGCTCGGTCCAGAGCGAGAAACATTTTTTCCAGTCTCTCCAAATGTTGTTCCCAAGTTTCGCTAAATACTATTATGTCATCCAGGAAGACACATAAACTGTTCCATTTAAGACCTGCAAAAACTTTATCTACACACCTTTGAAATGCTGCTGGGGCGTTCGCCAACCCAAAAGGAAGCCGAGTATACTCATATGTTCCAAGAGGGGTCACTAGGGCTGTTTTATGCCTATCTTTCTCTGCAATTTTTAACTGATGGTACGCTGAAAAGAGGTCTAACGTAGATATGTATTTTACTCCACTTAGATAGTGAATGATATCTGATATAACTGGTAAACAATAGTTTGGAACCTTCATTTTCGAGTTAATCCCGCGAAAATCTACTACCATGCGACAAGAACCGTCTTTTTTCGCTACAAGGATAATAGGTGCTCCATATTCAGACTCAGATTCCTGGATAATACCTAAGGAAAGCATTTTCTTCAATTCCGACTCGATAAAATCACGTTGTTTAGGAGAAACCCTGTATGGAGTGCGTCTAACTGGAATATCATCAGTGAGTGGAATTGTAACTTCATAGGCGTTTGTGACACCAAGTTGTTCCGGCGAGGATGCAAAACAGTGCTTATATTTCTCCAGAATAGTCAGTAATTCGCGTTTTTGTTCGTCCGTGATATCAGATGAAATATCTAAGTCGGTCTCAACGTTGAATTCTTTGTCTTCGAATTTGAAAGAACTTTTCAGGTTTTCATCCTTTATTATATCCACGTGATGATGCATTTCATCCTGACGAGGAGAAGAAGGGGTCGGAAAGATTATTTCTGGTTTGCATAAAATACCAATTACATAATTCTGTGGAAAAGTGACCGGAAAATGATTCATGTTAATGATTGGGATATGAGTCGTTGTGTACGAATTTATTAACAAGCGAGGGACTAAGCAACGATACTGGTCATAGAGACCATTATTCGTTTCAAGGATAAAATCCTCATTGTTGGGAACAGCTGTAGCAAAAGTTATAGTTAATTCCGAATATTCGTATGGCTCCAATACCACCGAATGCGAAGATAAGACTTTTAGCTTGGTTGTGGCGGATGAGTATTTCCTGTTTTCCTCCTTGTTCATGTGCGGAAGTTCCTCAAATAGAGTCTTATCTGCTACGTCACTGGAATATGTCATAGCAGTGCTCTTCCTACCCGAAGGGAGGTTATCGTTAATCGCGCTCGGCGCTTCTTCCGTTGTCTTTTCCTTTTGTGTTCTGGAAACGACAGTATGCAAGTTTCGGTCGCGATTAGTCTCGGAAACAAATGCGACGAATTTCTTAGGAGGCATGAAAGTGCTTGGAACCTTTATTGATGCCGTGTTTATACGTTTAGAGTCTTTTTCGGGTGACGATCGTCTAGTCGTGCTTCTGCTTTGGTCGTCTTTCCGTACTAGGGTTCGGATCTGGTTATTCACCATAGGTGTGTACCTTTCCCGAATATAAGGTACAAAGGAAGGTTGTGGTTTACGTAACACTACTCCGGACGAGTTCAAATATCTAACAAAGCAATTAAAGAAGTCTGCGCCTAAAATGATGCGGTCTCGCAACGAAGGATTAGCACAAACCGCTAATGGCATATAAAACTTATGTGGTCCAACCCAAAAATAAAAGTTACATACAGGAGTGTTCCGTGATGCAACTCCTGATAACGTAGACAATGTCACTGAACCTGTTTTCCTAGCAGAAATTTTGAGATGGCGCGGTAAAATACCAAAGTGTAATAGGCTACAAGTACTACCAGTGTCTATAAGTGCTGGAATCTTTTTCCTAAAAATATTGACATGTATCATCGGTCTTTTGTTGTAATTCTCGTCACCTAATGAGAAAGAAGAACAATTTTCTGCACGACACGATCGCTCTCTCAGGGGTTTTTGCTTATTTGGGCGAAGGCGACCCCTGTGGCGCATCCCCGTTATGCGTTTGGGTTTCCCGAGTTTCTTGGAAAAGGGGAAGGGGTTCGGGGCCCTCTGTTAGGATTTCGTTCGAAATTCCTATGATTATTTCCTCTAGAATCACGGCCTTGCATTGAAAAAGATCCACGTCCTCGATTGGTGGAATATCTTTCATTTGAAGGATATGAACCCCTATTTGGACAAAAACGCGCGTAGTGAAATTTTGATCCACACGAGTAGCAAGCTCGATCATTGTTCCTACTGTTATTGCCGTTATTAGCTCTACCTCGGAAGGAATTAGAAAAACCTCTACCTCTATTGGAACCTCTGTGTGTGTTTGAAACTGGAGGGTTGTTTCGTCTCTCACGGTCAGCGTTTCGAGATTCTTCCATCGTGTGTACATATCTCGTTTCACTTCCCGATCTTCCGTTAAATTCTTTCTGCTTGTCATTTGAACCTTTGACAACCTGTGCGTAAGATCGCGAAGCGATGTCTGCTTGCCGTTTTGCGCGTTCCAAAAGTCGCAAATTAGCCAACAATTCATCTAGTGTTTGTGCTTTCATTGTTACTAACCTTTCTGCGTCTTGTGCTGGCAAGCCATTACAAACAAAATTTATTTTCCCGTCATCATTCATATTGGGATCTGCTCGCTTGCACATTTTTAGCACATCGTAAAAATAATTCTCTATCGACTCGTCGGTTTGTTTCTTTCTTGCAGCTAAATCTAGATAAGCTTGTCCGACCGGTAAAAGTGGTTGAAAAGCCTTAGTCAATGCTTCTTCGACCTGTGGAAACCCTTCTAGACCTTCTAACGTGGCGCGATTCAAATCCCAGTAAGCCAACGCGCTTTTCTTTAAATACGCAGGCAGAAATGTGACCTTTTGCGCATCGGTCCAACCTAAAATGGAAGAAACTCTCTTATATGTGTTGAAAAAGTCTGTTATACTTTCTCCAGGGTCAGCGTTAAAAATATCCGGTTGGATCGACGGAACCCTAGCGTAAGAACACATAGCGGAGTTTGACGTAGGATCTGGCATTTCGAATATATCACTTTCGGTAGGTAGCGGTGTATGTATTGCTTCCTCCGAACAAGCAGGGAGAGGACACGTAACGGTGGCAGTAAGCAGGGGTTTGCGTTCACCAGTCGTCTGTTGACGTGTGAGAACCATTAAACCTACATAATTCCGGACAATGAGCAAAGCGGATACTTCAAGACAAACCAAAGCGGAACCAATACGACAGAAAGCGACAAAAAGAGGAATAACACTTTTGAACCAAAGACCGCCAACAAACCACAAGAGACAACACGGAACCTAGAATCAAAGTATCTAGACAACCAATTTTGGGGTTGGGGGGTTAAAAGGGGTTTAACTGGGATCGGCCCTCCGCTGGATAAAGCAGAGATCGCACCTCCACCAAATGTAACGCTATTGCGTGGGGTTCCTAATAACTAAGAACTTAACACTAACTCTTCAACTAAAAGGCATTGTTTCGTGACATGACATATGTTTATTATCTTAGACCTACACTATAGTACCTAAGTACTGATTGCTAGCTTCATGGCCATATCCTGATTATAGCTAATAGGCAAGTTCTAAGTGGAGAGACCACTTAGTAAAAATGGGTCTTACCCTCTAAGATAGCAGCGGCGTCAGGCAGGGCGGCCTCTCGTCGTCACCCAAGTTGGCAGGACACAGACCCCGAACCTCGTTTTGCAAGAAGTATATATTCACAATACGACCTTGTCTTCGTCCTCAACCCAGCTCTTAGTGCTCCCAACCTTGTGGCTATTTTCGTAATCTGTCCATTTGGCCTTGCTGGCCCTGACGGAGGTTTTCTTGTGGTTACGAGGCCTTGAGGCCTGTCGTCAGGGCCAAGGTCTTGGCCTTGTTTATTTTTACTAAACCACCTCAACTTCCTGTTGGTCGCCTTTACGGTAACCTTGCCCTTGACTAAGAAGAAGGGGGGGGAAGGGCCTTGTCTTTATCACACGCGTCAAGGACGAGACAAGTGTATGTGACGTAAGTCCTTTCTTCCTGCTTGAGTTCTGTTTTTTTTTCACTTCCTTAGAGGCAACGCCCTTTTATGCAGCACAATGAGCTGTACGTTACAATCTTCAATGCCATTTTCATTTTTTTTTGTTTTTCTCTCCATGTGGTGTACATCGACTAGATGCTTGTCATATTTTCTTACTAGGGTCCCACAACCTCCAATGAGACATCTTTTTTGGGGTCTCCTTCCCCCCCCCCCTGTAGTTCTTGCTAGGCGGCTTGTGAATTGCTTTGGACTTGTCGATGAATGACGCATCATCCTCGCTAAGTCGGTGCACTCTTAGTAGGTGTCTTTTCATGTCTGTAACGTAGTGATCTTTTACACAGACCGTGCATCTGTAGTATTTTCTCTTTCCCGGTCTCTCCTTCTGAAAATAGAAAGTCAACATCATAACAGATTGTAAAAATTGCATAATAGAGGTACAATTTTATAAGCTACTACAAACAAGAGGGCCCAGGTTTGATTCAGGCACATGGAAGAATCGAATCCAAATTCAAACTCTTGGTAAAGTGGCGATTAACCTTTCTGCACAAGAGGTTGGCTTACATAGAAAATCACGATAAAAATAACTAGGCAGAACAGCAAGCACATCACATTTACTTCAAAGATCACATATTTCAATACCCTGTATATATATATTTTAAATATGTAATTCCCGGCGGCTTTATCCCATTTTTTAAAAAAAGTTTATCCAACTGTCTTCCAAGTTTCCGTCATCCCTGTTGAGTTTATTCCTATTATCTGTGCATATATAGGCTGCCTCATACACATTCCTTTCCAATTTCTTGTTAATTTTCCTGATGACTTCTCTTTTGGCGATCTTATGCTGGATAACTAATACATGTTCATATAATACATGTTCATGTTGTGTAACCTAATATTCTGAAAAAAAGCTTAATTTATACTTAGTTTTCTGCACCGGCCGCTAGATGGTTCTGTCGAAAAATGTGTATAGGAAACATACGTTTTCGTACAACAAATACTGGTACATTTGATTGTAATCATAGTGTAAAATTGTGCTTAACACTCTTCGAAAGATGATTGAATATTAGAGCATCAAATTAAATAAGAAAATGCACTGCAGTGAATAAAAATGCATCTCCCACGAGCAACCTCTTTTGATTCTGGACTATATAAGTAAAAGCTAAAACTTTTAGTTCATGTGACTTTCTATTCTGAATGCGTATTTTGAGATAAGTTAGTTTCTACAAACTCTCCACCCTAACTATAATTAGCCAGATTATAACATAAGAAATTATGAATAAATTATTTGGTTTTCCTATAAAAATGTGCTACATTTTGTTAGACTTACCAAAATAATATTTGGTTTTGGTAACCAAAAAATTGTTTACGACAAACAAATGGAACTTGACCAAATATTTTGGTACTGGTGAAAAATTGTTTGGTTGATGCCTATTTAACACACAACTTGTTCACCACTACCATTTTTTGGTTAATCCAAACAAACATTTGAACACGGCATTTGAATACTCGATTACTTTGCACGTGTGTTAGTAGACAAGTTCGTCCAATTCCTATTGTCAATTGTTGGTTCTAAGA
This sequence comes from Lepisma saccharinum, assembly GCF_977018435.1. Classification (NCBI taxonomy): domain Eukaryota; kingdom Metazoa; phylum Arthropoda; class Insecta; order Zygentoma; family Lepismatidae; genus Lepisma; species Lepisma saccharinum. The sequence continues at coordinate 127,725 of NW_028143243.1, read as the reverse complement.
AGGACCTTCTTTTCCTCAATGTAAATATCTACATTTTTCCCTACGTCGTCGGTCTCAACGGTTTAATCATCTTCAATGCCATTTTCATTTTTTTTTGTTTTTCTCTCCATGTGGTGTACATCGACTAGATGCTTGTCATATTTTCTTACTAGTGTCCCACAACCTCCAATGAGACATCTTTTTTGGGGTCTCCTTCCCCCCCCCCCTGTAGTTCTTGCTAGGCGGCTTGTGAATTGCTTTGGACTTGTCGATGAATGACGCATCATCCTCGCTAAGTCGGTGCACTCTTAGTAGGTGTCTTTTCATGTCTGTAACGTAGTGATCTTTTACACAGACCGTGCATCTGTAGTATTTTCTCTTTCCCGGTCTCTCCTTCTGAAAATAGAAAGTCAACATCATAACAGATTGTAAAAATTGCATAATAGAGGTACAATTTTATAAGCTACTACAAACAAGAGGGCCCAGGTTTGATTCAGGCACATGGAAGAATCGAATCCAAATTCAAACTCTTGGTAAAGTGGCGATTAACCTTTCTGCACAAGAGGTTGGCTTACATAGAAAATCACGATAAAAATAACTAGGCAGAACAGCAAGCACATCACATTTACTTCAAAGATCACATATTTCAATACCCTGTATATATATATTTTAAATATGTAATTCCCGGCGGCTTTATCCCATTTTTTAAAAAAAGTTTATCCAACTGTCTTCCAAGTTTCCGTCATCCCTGTTGAGTTTATTCCTATTATCTGTGCATAAGGCTGCCTCATACACATTCCTTTCCAATTTCTTGTTAATTTTCCTGATGACTTCTCTTTTGGCGATCTTATGCTGGATAACTAATACATGTTCATATAATACATGTTCATGTTGTGTAACCTAATATTCTGAAAAAAAGCTTAATTTATACTTAGTTTTCTGCACCGGCCGCTAGATGGTTCTGTCGAAAAATGTGTATAGGAAACATAAGTTTTCGTACAACAAATATTGGTACATTTGATTGTAATCATAGTGTAAAATTGTGCTTAACACTCTTCGAAAGATGATTGAACATTAGAGCATCAAATTAAATAAGAAAATGCACTGCAGTGAATAAAAATGCATCTCCCACGAGCAACCTCTTTTGATTCTGGACTATATAAGTAAAAGCTAAAACTTTTAGTTCATGTGACTTTCTATTCTGAATGCGTATTCTACAAACTATCCACCCTAGCTATAATTAGCCAGATTATAACATAAGAAATTATGAATAAATTATTTGGTTTTCCTATAAAAATGTGCTACATTTTGTTAGACTTACCAAAATAATATTTGGTTTTGGTAACCAAAAAATTGTTTACGACAAACAAATGGAACTTGACCAAATATTTTGATACTGGTGAAAAATTGTTTGGTTGATGCCTATTTAACACACAACTTGTTCACCACTACCATTTTTTTGGTTAATCCAAACAAACATTTGAACACGGCATTTGAATACTCGATTACTTTGCACGTGTGTTAGTAGACAAGTTCGTCCAATTCCTATTGTCAATTGTTGGTCCTAAGAAGGACCTTTTTTTCCTCAATGTAAATATCGACATTTTTCCCTACGTCGTCGGTCTCATTGGTTTAATCAATGTCAACTCATTCTTCATTTGTTCTGTTCCTCTCCTCATGTGATGGACTTCTACTAGGTGTTGGTCGTATTTTCTGACTATTGCCCCGCAACCTCCAATAAGACACCCTTTCTGGGGTCTCCTCTTCCCACCCCTATAGTTTTTGTTAGGTGGCTTGTGCTCGGCTTTTGATTTATCGATGAAGGAAGCATCATCTTCGGTAAGGTGGTGTACTTTCAGTAAGTGTCCCTTTAGGTCAGTTACAAAATGATATTTCACGCAGAAGGGGCATCTGTATGCCTTCCTCTTACCCGGTCTCTCCTTCTGAAAATAGAAAGTCAACATTATAAGAGAATGTAAAAATTGCATAATAGAGGTACACTTTTATAAGCTACTACAAAGAAGGGTTTGATTCAGGCACATGGAGGAATTGAATCCAAATTCAAACTCTTGGTAAAGTGGCGATTAACATTTCTGCGCAAGAGGTTGGCTTACATAGAAAATCACGATAAAAATAACGAGGCAGAACAGCAAGCAAATGACATTTACTTCAATGATCACATATTTCAATACCCTGTATATATATATTTTAAATATGTAATTCCCGACGGCGTTATCCCATTTTTTAAAAAAGTTTATCCAACCGTCTTCCAAGTTTCCGTCATCCCTATTGAGTTTATTCCTATTATCTGTGCATATATAGGCTGCCTCATACACATTCCTTTCCAATTTCTTGTTAATTTTCCTGATGACTTCTCTTTTGGCGATCTTATGCTGGATAACTAATACATGTTCATATAATACATGTTCATGTTGTGTAACCTAATATTCTGAAAAAAAGCTTAATTTATACTTAGTTTTCTGCACCGGCCGCTAGATGGTTCTGTCGAAAAATGTGTATAGGAAACATAAGTTTTCGTACAACAAATATTGGTACATTTGATTGTAATCATAGTGTAAAATTGTGCTTAACACTCTTCGAAAGATGTTTGAACATTAGAGCATCAAATTAAATAAGAAAATGCACTGCAGTTAATAAAAATGCATTTCCCACGAGCAACCTCTTTTGATTCTGGACTATATAAGTAAAAGCTAAAACTTTTAGTTCATGTGACTTTCTATTCTGAATGCGTATTCTACAAACTATCCACCCTAGCTATAATTAGCCAGATTATAACATAAGAAATTATGAATAAATTATTTGGTTTTCCTATTAAAATGTGCTACATTTTGTTAGACTTACAAAAATAATATTTGGTTTTGGTAACCAAAAAATTGTTTACGACAAACAAATGGAACTTGACCAAATATTTTGGTACTGGTGAAAAATTGTTTGGTTGATGCCTATTTAACACACAACTTGTTCACCACTACCATTTTTTTGGTTAATCCAAACAAACATTTGAACACGGCATTTGAATACTCGATTACTTTGCACGTGTGTTAGTAGACAAGTTCGTCCAATTCCTATTGTCAATTGTTGGTCCTAAGAAGGACCTTTTTTTCCTCAATGTAAATATCGACATTTTTCCCTACGTCGTCGGTCTCATTGGTTTAATCAATGTCAACTCATACTTCATTTGTTCTGTTCCTCTCCTCATGTGATGGACTTCTACTAGGTGTTGGTCGTATTTTCTGACTATTGCCCCGCAACCTCCAATAAGACACCCTTTCTGGGGTCTCCTCTTCCCACCCCTATAGTTTTTGTTAGGTGGCTTGTGCTCGGCTTTTGATTTATCGATGAAGGAAGCATCATCTTCGGTAAGGTGGTGTACTTTCAGTAAGTGTCCCTTTAGGTCAGTTACAAAATGATATTTCACGCAGAAGGGGCATCTGTATGCCTTCCTCTTACCCGGTCTCTCCTTCTGAAAATAGAAAGTCAACATTATAACAGAATGTAAAAATTGCATAATAGAGGTACACTTTTATAAGCTACTACAAACAAGGGTTTGATTCAGGCACATGGAGGAATTGAATCCAAATTCAAACTCTTGGTAAAGTGGCGATTAACATTTCTGCGCAAGAGGTTGGCTTACATAGAAAATCACGATAAAAATAACGAGGCAGAACAGCAAGCAAATCACATTTACTTCAATGATCACATATTTCAATACCCTGTATATATATATTTTAAATATGTAATTCCCGGCGGCGTTATCCCATTTTTTAAAAAAGTTTATCCAACAGTCTTCCAAGTTTCCGTCATCCCTATTGAGTTTATTCCTATTACTGTATCTGTGCATATATAGGCTGCCTCATACACATTCCTTTCCAATTTTTTGTTAATTTTCCTGATGACTTCTCTTTTGGCGATCTTATGCTGGATAACTAATACATGTTCATATAATACATGTTCATGTTGTGTAACCTAATATTCTGAAAAAAAGCTTAATTTATACTTAGTTTCCTGCACCGGCCGCTAGATGGTTCTGTCGAAAAATGTGTATAGGAAACATAAGTTTTCGTACAACAAATATTGGTACATTTGATTGTAATCATAGTGCAAAATTGTGCTTAACACTCTTCGAAAGATGTTTGAACATTAGAGCATCAAATTAAATAAGAAAATGCACTGCAGTGAATAAAAATGCATCTCCCACGAGCAACCTCTTTTGATACTTGACTATATAAGTAAAAGCTAAAACTTTTAGTTCATGTGACTTTCTATTCTGAATGCGTATTTTGAGATAAGTTAGTTTCTACAAACTCTCCACCCTAACTATAATTAGCCAGATTATAACATAAGAAATTATGAATAAATTATTTGGTTTTCCTATAAAAATGTGCTACATTTTGTTAGACTTACCAAAATAATATTTGGTTTTGGTAACCAAAAAATTGTTTACGACAAACAAATGGAACTTGACCAAATATTTTGGTACTGGTGGAAAATTGTTTGGTTGATGCCTATTTAACACACAACTTGTTCACCAGTACCATTTTTTGGTTAATCCAAACAAACATTTGAACACTGCATTTGAATACTCGATTACTTTGCACGTGTGTTAGTAGACAAGTTCGTCCAATTCCTATTGTCAATTGTTGGTCCTAAGAAGGACCTTCTTTTCCTCAATGTAAATATCTACATTTTTCCCTACGTCGTCGGTCTCAACGGTTTAATCATCTTCAACGCCATTTTCATTTTTTTTGTTTTTCTGTCCATGTGGTGTACATTGACTAGATGTTTGTCATATTTTCTTACTAGTGTCCTACAACCTCCAATGAGAGTAGTATAAAAGCATATAGGATAAACCCGAGAAATGAAGAGCCCTCCTCAAACAGATTTGGCTACACTTAAACCTAGCTCAACATGCCCATATGAGCTTTTTGCTCAAGTGTAGCACCCCGTCTAATCCAAGATTTTTGTAAAAATGCCCTCGGGAATTTCCTGTGAAATGAAGAGCCCCCTCAGATTGATTTGTCCACACTTACAAAAGTTGCATCAGCCAGATTTTTGTCCATAAGCTTGTTAAAAATATGCTCTTCTTGATATTGTTTTTGATACACCTGAAATTAAGCCAAAAACCCATACCTATACATATTTACTTCTGGTTTAAGTTCAATTGGATACCAGGTTCAATTTGTTTATCTAATATTAAAACAATGTAATATGCAGAGACCCTCGAGAATTGCTCTGTGACTCTCTCATTTCTTACATCATATGTTTACATGTTTCATATTGATTAATGTGCACAATTCCCGACACGGTAGCATTGAACTTTTGCTTTGCATGTTTCAAGTGATTCTCCTCTGCGTCAGTGTTTAGATCAAAGTGATTAATGTGCACAATTCCCGACACGGTAGCATTGAACTTTTGCTTTGCATGTTTCAAGTGATTCTCCTCTGCGCCAGTGTTTAGATCAAAGTGATTAATGTGTGCAATTTCCGAGTATTGAAGCTTTGCGTGCAAACAAAATTGCATCAGTCAGATAATTTTAATAAAAGCTCTCAGGAATTTCCCGTGAAAAATATGACCCCTCGGAAATTCTTGTAAAAAAAAGTCCTCGGGAATTTCTTGTAAAAACAAAATTCACGGGAAATTCCTGTTTTTTTCTTCTCGGACTGGCTTAGGGTATATAAAGAGATTTTGCATTACATATCAGCCAGTATTATGAGAGTGGCTGAGGAGTACAGATGTGTTGTTACAGTGCTTCTCATACTACAGGCTTGTTTGTTTTAATGTAAAATATTTCTTATTATTCAATTTCTGATATATTGAACAAACAAGCTTATATTTTGTATAAAAAATCTGATATTTGTTACATCCAGCTTGTTTGTTGTAATCCACTCATATTTAGAGTCAGGCTTATATCTGTCCCAGCCTGTTATACAAAAATCAATACATAACACAGTGTAAGGTCATTGCTTTTCTAGGACATGCATGTCTGTGCAGTCATTTGTGCTAGGTCAGTGTAGATCAATATTTATTCTCTTTTTCCACTTGTAGGCCATTGGCTTTACATCCTGTCGTAGTAAGCATAGAGTTTTGATTTAAAACCCAAAAAATTTTATATAATAAACCGAGGATAAAAATTAATAATTAATAATATTAATATTAAGTATATACACTAAATATACAAAGCACACTGTGAACCCAACTTATATTTTTTATTCAGTATAAAGTTTTGAATTGAAGACCAGGAAATCTTATATAATAAACAACAAGAAAAATGCCAAAACAAAAATATTGTAATCAATGCAATAAAAATATATTTAGCTCTAATTGGGCCAGGCACCAGAGGAATTGTCTTCTAGACAAATGCAGAACACCCACTAAAATATGCCCTAAATGCCATAGAACATATAGCATGGAATATTTCACATATAAACATAAAGGTACTTGCTCCGCACAGTTATCAACATTGCCCCCACAACCATCTACATCTGGTCTGAAAAGGAAGCATGAAGCACCTGTTAATGCTAGAGCAGCAAAGCAGCCACGCTATGAACCACCTATCCATAGCAGTTTTAATGGCCAACTTAGGGATTACCGGTTTGTATCAGAGCCAAGATGTGACATTAAGAATTTTTTGAAGAGTGTAAATCCTGATGTGCAGGCAATTCTAAATGCGCAAAATGGCTCTTATAAGTTGTCCCTCAAATTGTTTACACAATATAAGAAACCAAATGGCACAAAATTTACACAGCCCCACATAACAGAAACTGTACCGGTATATTCAAATGCAAATTTAGACAAAATAATAAGCAGTTTGATAGATCAATTGAATATTAAACACTCTGAATTTGCTGGAAAAGAGTCTGGATGGAGCCTATGCGGTTCTCCACACAAGTTATATATTAATATTTCTGAATTCAGCCCATTACAAGGATCTACATATCTGCCATTACCTGCCAATATTAAAAACAAAAGAGCCGTGGTTAACATAGAAAATACCGACCAGAAATGCTTTTTGTGGTGTATTTTAGCTGCTTTGTTTCCAGTTTTAAGACATCCTGAGAGAATAAGTTGTTATAAACAACATGAACACTTTTTTGACGATGCAATGAAGGGCTTAGAATATCCAATGTCTGTTCAGAATATTGATAAATTTGAAAAAAGGGCCAGGGATATGAATGGTGGACAATTATCTATTAATATATTTCTTTGTTCCACTGGTCGTGATAATTGCTTGATAGCACCTCTCAGAATCAGTACAATTGATGATGATTCTGCTGTCCCGATTGATCTGCTCTTAATTGAAGGGGATGGCACATATCATTACACTCTGATACATAATCTTGAAGCTTTAGTAAGAAAGCAAATAGACAAACCCAATACAATATTCAAGTTGTGCCGAAGATGTTTAACTGTATTTTATGGTCAAAAAATGGTGAATGGGGTTAGGGAAGTGAATGCAGAAATTGCTAAAAACAAGTTAATTGAACATTTAAAATACTGTGGCAACCATAAACCTGTTCATATGGTGATGCCAATGCCAAGTGAAAATTGCAAATTCAAAAAGTTTGAAGCCTTGTTGGAACACCCAGCATATATAGTCTGTGATTTTGAATCAAATCTCAAACCTCTTGCATTCTGCAATCCAGATCCTGAAGAATCTTCAATTACATCATATCAATTACATGAACCTTCCAGTTTTTATTATGTTGTTGTACGGGATGGTGTTGTTAGTAAAGAATATTCACACTTGGGACCACATGCCATCAAAGAATTTGCACATAGAATAGAAAATGAGTGCCGTGACATAGCGTCTAATGTCTTATTAAAATCAAAACCCATGTTGCCTTTAACAGAGAAACAGATTGAAGATTTCAACAATGCAGAAAAATGCCCACTATGTGATTTTGAATTTTCAGATGCAAATATCAAGGTGAAACACCATTCTCATACAGATGGTAAATTCAAAATGGCACTGTGTAATAAATGTAATATTAAGATCCAAAGACCAAAATTTGTCCCCATATTTTGCCATGGGGCATCCAATTATGATTTTCATCATTTGATCAGGTACGAGGGGTTTGACAAGCAGAATTTAAATATTTTAGCAGAAAATGATGAGAAATATATTGCTATTAGCAAAATAATTAAAGTTAATGGTGTTTCTATTCACTTAAGATTTCTTGATTCCTACAGAATTTTATCTGCTAGCCTGGCTACACTGGCCACTCAATTATCTGATGATCAATTCAGAATCACATGTGCCATGTTTCCAAATCAGGACCTGAAATTAATTAGGCGGAAGAGTGTATATCCATATGATTATGTTACAGATTTTTCTAAATTTGATGAGTGTTCTCTGCCACCACAACAAGAGTTTTACAGCAAAATCAGAGGATCTGGAATCACTGATGAAGATTATCACCATGCCCAGTTGATGTGGAACAATTTAAAATGCCAGACATTTGGTGATTATCACATGGCTTATTTAAAACTTGATGTCACTCTCTTAGCTGATATACTTCAGGCATTCAGAAAATCTTCCATGCAAAATTATGAGCTGGACCCAGTGTATTTTTACAGTGCCCCAGGCCTAGCATGGGCTGCAATGTTTTTGAACACTAAAATACAATTGGATCTGATCCAAGATCAAGATATGTACTTGTTTATGGAGCAATGTATAAGAGGATTCATGGTGCAATGCTCTCAGAGATATGCCAGAGCAAATAACAAATATATTCCTGATTATGATCCAGCACTGCCATCAAATTATATACTGTATGTAGATGCCAACAGCCTCTATGGTTACGCTATGATGGATAAACTGCCATATGCAGGGCTTGAGTGGGTTGAAAATTTCAATATTGAAGATCTTAAGGATTTTGATGACAGTGACTATGGCCTATTCTTAGAGGTTGATCTGACAATTCCTGATGATTTACACAACAAATTTTCTGATCTGCCCCCAATTCCTGAGGTTAAGTGCTCACCTGGCTCTAAACAGAAGAAATTAATGATGACTCTGGAGCCAAAACAGGGTTATGTCATATATTACAAAAACCTCCAGTTCCTGATGAAACATGGTGTTCAAGTGACCAAAGTTGGAAAAGTTTTGAGGTTCAGGCACTCAAGATGGTTGAAGCGATATATTGTGTTGTAAGCCCGTTTACCTGGGCTCTGAGAGGTCACAGGGAAGTATCATTTAAACATTTAGGTAGAGCTTAATAATGTCTGTTGGCTGAACCTGCTCCGTAGGAGGGTAGAGATATGGAAAGTTGGTGTAAAAGGTTATTCACGCTTGTTCATACCTGGTAGATGTGTGTGATGTCTTGTCCTAATGCTTCTCGCAGACCGAATCGTGACAGTTCCAAGGTTCTATCCAGCGACCCTCAGTTCACCAAGCCAAGCGATCCCTTGCGCCTTGTAGCATGCTAGGCAGCGGTAACTCCGTGTTCCATCGTTGTAGTTAGCAGTGTAACGTGTTGTTTAAATAATCGGACTAGTTATCCATGTAGCGTCGATGAGTGTCAGAATCAAAAGAGAGCGAGCTCCGGGTAGGAGCTTGCTTTTATCATTCTAGGCGTCGAAAGGTTGTTAAACCTTTCAAACGCGGTAGATCCTGTTTAGATCCACGCGTTTGCCTTTCTAGTTCCTGGTTTTACGGAAGTTACAAGCTAGCGCATTCTTGGGATCACTCGCTGGTCGGACAAGTTCAGGAAATAAACAAGTGTGAATATTAACATGACGAGGTTTTCTCGGTCTAATAGTCTCCATATCTCTACATTCCCCTTGTTGAAATAATCGAACCACTCTGTGATGGTCGACTACCTCGTCCGGAGTAGGTTATATTTAAAAATTAATATTTATTAACATATCAAAACTCGTAGAAAACCAATACAGTAAACCAATCAGTAGAAGAATCACATCACCGTAAAAAAATATTGAAATCACCAGAAGAGTCATATCATATCGTGGCACCAAACACCGTTGAGAAAAAAAATATAAAAACACGTAGAGAAAAAAAAAATTGTAGGTCATAGCCTCTTATAAACTCAAAAAGTACGAGCACAATTAACTAAGTCTTGAGGCATGGATAAAAATAATTACATAAGTGTGACACTGAACTAGTTTTGATTGAGTGATGACAACACGATAATAAAAAAAAAACACATGTCAGCACAGTGTGAAGAAACGCCGGGAACCGCACGCGGTTGTATTTACTGTTGGCTGAGTTCAAAGTACACTCGGCGGAACATACACGATGCTGGGCGGAGCCTTGAGGTATGTTACCTATGGCAACTCTGTAAACTGCATGCCGCCATAGGCTGGACGTTCTGTGCGGCTGACGATAAAAAAAAAACACAAAAGAAAGAGACGTATCTCTAATCCAGTATGGGCAGTACCCATGGGCACAAACTTTGGCACTGTAATGGACATGCGTGCGTACTAATAGCGTGTGCCTTACGGTAGTTGAAGTAGCTGAGCACCGGAACACTTTTAGCCGATGAAAAATAACATATGCATCATATGACGTCAGGAAACAAGAGCAGGATGCACTCAGTGGGAGGGGCCTTCTGGAAGTCAAATTTTCGATGGCGCTTCGGGGCAAGAAACGTCCTGGGTAAAAGCGCTCCACATCTGGGTCGCGGCGTGGGAGATGGAAAAATCAGCCATGGGGTCCAGACGGGAACGGGTCCTTTGGTGCTGGAATTTCACAAAATCGTTATCGGTCTCTGCGATGAGCCTAGGTCTGTCGCTCGATGGTACAAGCCGTTGGTCGTCATGGGTCCGGTAGCATCCGTGGCGATGAGAAAATGAAACAAGCGCAAAAAGGGAAAAATTAGGAAAAAGCAAAAGGTAGTGGAGCAGAGTTACAATAAATGATGACGGGTTATAAAATCGATTGAAAAGGGACTTTCAGTTAAAACTGGTGAATTATTTTGGGGGGGAGGGAAGGTAATGTCTAATTTGAATGACGGCGAAGGGGCGTTATTACTTATATGATGTAGAGTTATAGAGGTGGAATAATTCCATGTTGTAAGGAAAGTTCGCCGGGGCGCAACGGGGGGGGGGGGGAGTTAGAATATTCGGCTTAGCCGGAATGAAATGAGAAAAGAAAGGAGAATTCAGCGATTAATAGAACGAACTAAGTGATTACGAGACATTTCCTTCTGTAATATGTGTAGATGTCGTTTATAAAAGCAATTGCAAGAATTTTACGTGTCTTGTGGACAAAGGTTTAAGCGCCTTCGATTCGCTGCTAATAAAAAAAAAATTGAAAAAGAAGTGAAAAAGAGTAAGTAATATATTTGTGTAATAGTTCATTGAAAAATAGAGTAGGTTTTAATTTCATGGGATATGAGCTATACCATGTTGTATGCTATCAATATTTGAACTATAAAATTAAAGGAGAGAGTGGGAACATTTGCCTATATTTATTATATGCTTATTAACATATTTAGTGCATTGCAGCTTTCAAAGAAGCAGTTCGCGTTACACCTAAGCGTAAATAAAAAAAAATTGCTATGGCCAAAAAGCCAAAAGTTCAAGCAAGTTCTACGCAGTTCATTTGTTCTTTAAATCATTGATCTTGTTCTATCTTAGTTCATTCGTTCTTTATTTCTTTGTACTTTTTTCTTCATTTGAGCGTATATGTACCAGCAAATGGGGAAAAAAAAATATTTGCTAGTTAGAATCATAAACACACTAAGTACTTATTAGTCAAATCAGCTAAGTGATATGTTCTGACTATTACTATGCGTTGAATCGCAAATTATAAAATAACATTAAAATATCTGTAAAAAAAAAAAAAATTAATTATTAGGCAAGAGATGTATTATAAATGTTCCGACGATTGAGATAGCATTCTATAATCCTGGTCTTGTTAAAAATAAAAATAATCATGTTGTATTAAAAATAAAAATGAGTTCGTTCTAACGCAGAAATGCAGTGCGAGCACTGGAAGTGGAAAGAGGGGGGAGGGGAGTCGATGAGCGTGAGAAAATGCTGAATCAGGGAATGCTAGCATGTGCAATGTACGGAGCGAGGAGGCTAAAGAGGAGGTTAACGTAGTGGCGTGTTAATGAATGTTAGTGGGGTTTTTATGGCACTAGTCGTAGCGGGCTTTGAGTATAGAAATAGTAATAGTGTCAGTCTTTTGTTTATTCCTGCCGGCGATGTAAGTTACTTCGTAGGAATTCTCATTAACTTTGCGAAGAATAGTTCCTTTGTACTTATAAGAGGACGCAAAGGCTTTTGACACACCTGGAGTCGGAGTGGCATCTAGAATCCATACATGTTGTCCTGGTGAGTACTGTATTTGCCTAGAAGTGCTGTCTGCGTACTTTTTCTGCTGTTCGTAACGCTTATGCAGGTTGTCATGTGCTGTCTTACGTATGGAGGTCAGGAGTTCAAGTCTCTGTGCGTTCGTCTGGGAAACATTGTCGGGGTTCGAAGGAAGGACTGCGTCAGCTAAGATCCTTGGGTTGTAGCCAAATAAAGTAAAATACGGGCTCTGGAGGGATCCAGAATGGATTGTAACGTTGTGGCTGAACGCTGCGCTAGCCAAATAATCACACCACGAAGCTTTCTTTTCTAACACAAAGACTCTCATAGCTTTCTTTAAGTAACTAAATGAACTCTCAACTAAACCATTCGTGAAATGTGCACAAGTATCTACATATTTTAGTTGTACACCTGTGATATTAGCTAACTCTCGTAAGAGTAAACTTGAATTGGGTGTTGAACGATCTAAATAGATCGTTTCCGGGATGCCATGGACTAAAAAGACTTTCTCAACTAGAGCTGTTGCTATGTTTTGTGCATCGTGATTAGCCAAAGGAGCTGTAATTACATACCTTGTACAACTATCAACTACTGATAGAAAATATTTGTATTTGTGCGTTTTTGAAGAGACTAAAGGACCACATACGTCAATATGAATTCGTTGGAAAGGAATTTGGGCTGGTTGAAATGTTTGCAGCGTATGCGGCTTAGAACCCTGTGGTTTCTTTGAGATCTGACAAGGGATGCAATGTCGAACCTTATCGTACACAAATTTCTTCATATTAGGGAAAAAGTAACGCATAAGCATTAAATTATATGTCTTTTGTGCACCTTGGTGACTTCCGTTCATTTTGTGTGCATGAATAAGATCGAAAACTCGATTTCTTAATGCATGAGGAATACAAAGTCTATCCCGATTACCAGTTTTGATTTTATTAGTCCTGTATAAGACTCCATTTTTGAGTACATAAGAATACGAAAGCTTTTCTAGTTTAGGGTCACTAGCTTTGTCTTTGTTTTCTAATAAGTCAATAATGTCTCTGAAATAGGGGTCTTTACGTTGTTCTGAACTAATATCAAAATCTGCTGCTTGTGCATGAAATACTTGATGAAAGAATAGATCATCATCATCATCATCATCTTTCTTGTCATGATTAGTCTTGTCAAGCGGTAAACTTGCACGGGAGAGTGCATCCGCAAGTTCATTTTTACTAGCGCTGACATGCCTTATTTCGAAATCAAAATTCTGAAAATAAAGGGCTCTTCTTCCTAAAATAGAACTATGGTGTTTAGTTGAACGAAGATAGGATAAGGCTTTGTTGTCTGTGAGAACCACAAAATGTTGATTCATAAGAAAAAATTTGAAAGTTTTCAATACATAATATGCACCTGCAATTTCGAGTGAAAATGTGTCAGCTCTTTTCTCTGTGTCTGTTAAGGCTCGTGAACAATAGGCACATGGATGTAAATTTCCTTCTTCATCAGGCTGTAACAAGGCTCCTCCAATGCCAATTCCGCTCGCATCAATGTATACATATGAGGGGCGTTTAGGGTCATAAGGGCGGAGGATAGGGGCGGACGTAATCATTTCTTTCAGTGTTTCGAAGCTCTTCTGGTGTTCATCAGTCCATTGAAACTTAACATTCTTTTTAAGAAGCTTAAATAAACATTCTGTTGGTCCTGCAAAACCTTGCACAAATCGTCGAATGAAATTGACAAGTCCTAGAAAACTTCGAAGCTTGCGTTTGGTGGTAGGGGTGGGATATTCCAAAATAGCTTTAAGAATGTGTTCTGAAATCTTAACTCCCTTTTGAGATACCAAATTACCAAGGACTTTAACTTCGGTAAAAGCTAGCCTACACTTAGAGGGTGATAACTTAAGGGATGCTGTTCGTAACTTTTGAAACACTCTGTCCAGTATGTTAAGCATGTGTGGGAGATTTGAACTGTAAATAATAATATCATCAGTGTAAACAGAAAGTTCTGAACTGTCTATTCCGCTAAGGGCAAGTTCGCTTACTCGGTTCATTACACCGGGGGATGTTTTCAATCCCTGGCATAACCTAGCATACCTAAAACTACCCAGATTGTTGATAGAAAAGGCGGTAATGTCTTTAGAACGTTCTGTTAATCCAACCTGAAAAAATGCACTGGACATATCTAAAATTGAGTAATATTTCTTTCCAGCCATCTCTGTCATGATGGTTTTTATGTCTGGGGATTGCAAGGAAATCGGAGCTATTATGTCATTAAGCGCTCTCAAATCAGAAATAAAACGGTAAGTCCCATTGGGTTTCTTAACTAATAGGACTGGGTGTCGATAGGACTCCCTTCACAGCGTTCTATAACACCTTGGTCTAGTAATTTCTGAACTTCCTGTTTCATGGGTTCTCGGTAATGAAAAGGAATAGGATAGGTTTTGGCATACACTGGGGTGTCATCTGTCAGTTTGATATCGTATTCCAAAACATTAGTTTTAGTCAATTTATCCCCTGGCCAGAGAAAAATATCTGCATACGTGTATGCAAGCTTTAGGATTTTTTCTCTTTCTTCTCGGGGAATATCAGGGTTAACTGTGAGGAGGGAGGGGTCAAATTTCTTTTGACTTTCACTAAGTTGTTGCTTTACTGTAGTATTTTCATTACAAGAGTATGAAAATACGACATCTTCACTTTTATGTTCCCAAACGGAAGTAACGTCAGTTAAAATTTCACATGTCGATATTTCGCCTACTATTGTGTCACTTTCCAAAGTGATTGTGGTTTCCGTAGGGTTGTGTATGTGAATGACAGGTGACTGCGGGTTTACTGCAGCATTGGGAAGGACTACTGGATGTTGGCTCATAAAGGAAGCAGATGGTGTAAAAAGTACAGGCTTATGGGTATTAGGTGTCGTAGTGGTAATGTTCAAATTGATATAAGTCTTGGATCGTGGACTTAACTGAACTGTGTTTGAAAGGGTAGCTTTTCCCTCATACACATTTACATTCTCAATTTGAGTAAATATGTCATGGGACAGCTGGTGAGTCTTGTACTTTGATCTTAAGATACTATAATTAGGAGTACGTCCTAAATGATAAATAGTTATTGTATTGTCTTTTAGCGACATTTCGCACTTCTGCGTTCGTAAAAAGTCATTTCCTAAAAGGGGAGGGACGTTAGTTGAATCTACTATTCTAAATGGGTGCGAATATTTACGCTTTCCAATTATGATTGGAAGAACTACAATTTCAGACACACTCAGTTTCGATCCGGACACACCTTGGATTGTGGATTGTACTTTGTATGTTTTTCTTTCAGTAGGGAGAAGGTGGGAAGGATAAATTGAGATTTGGGAACCCACGTCAATAAGTAAATCTACCTGTTTTCCTTGTATGCTACTATTAATAAAGTATAGGCCATTTCTCTCAATTATAGGAACTTTATCTAATCTGGTATTATCTTCGATTTCGTTCCTGCAAGTCGAAGACGATTTTAGTTTAAATCACTGTCTCGTTGTGGCTTGTAAAAGCAGTTGTCGCTCTCGTGATTATAACGACCACAAGACTTGCAGGCTGAGGTATTTGCATCGTCGCGATTAGCCTGATCTCGACGTTGAAACCTCTTGTTACCATTACTTCTGAACTGGCCTCTTGAGTTCGATCGAAAGTTACCTCTGTGATTAGCTCTAGAATTATTATTATTTCTGTAGGAAGAGGACTTATTATTCCCCTTGTTGAAACCTCTGTTATGTGCGTTTTGATTAGCCGTCTTCGCAAATTCCAGCACATTTGAGCAAAGATTGAAGAGAGACCCTGCGTTCATCTGTTCGGTTGAGTGCAGAGCTAAGGTCGAGAGTTGTGACGAAAGTTTGTTTATTTCGTCACCAGAGGTAGCATTTGGAGCGTGTTCTACTCTGGGTACGGCTGGTGTCGCCGCGCAGCGGGCACTATCAGACCTCGGTACATGATACATTCCTTGATACACTGTGTGAGAATTATTTACGGGTGCTGGATTGGACTGTAGACTTTGGACTTGATGAGTCGATGGTGAGAGAAAAGGAGATGGACACTGGTTGTACGGTACAAAGTGCTGAGTCGGGTTGAGTGCATTACTGGGGAGGGGGGAATAGACCTGTGCATGCGAACAGCTGTGAAGTGGTGACGGGTTGAATGTCTGGGGCAAGCTTGCCTGAGCAATTGCCTGATCTATTTCCAATTTCTCTTCCAACATACGTGAATTAATTAATGACTGCTGGCGTTCGAAATTCTGTAGGTGGGCAATTAATTCTTCTGTTCTAGCAAAATGCTTGTTGGTTAAACAGCCAATGTATTTGGCTCGCAGTCCCGTGATGATGTAAGAGAGAGTTTGTTCTTCAGTGGCGTTCGGGAAGTATTGCTGGACTAATGCCTTTTTAGCAATAACGTAGGTGTGAATGGGCTCGCTTACCACCTGTTTTCTCTGGAGAATTATCTGTACAGGATCTGCTGACAAGTATGATCCCTTAAATAGCGTACTTAGCTCGTCTTTGATATGGGTGTATGTCAAGTCTACAAAATTGGGTCGTTTCTGTATGTCATGAAAATAAGTTAAAGCGGTGTCCGTCAAAAATAAAGGTAACATTTCTTTACGCTTAGCTTCCGTCCATCCTGCGGCGTGTGCTACATTTTGGAACTTGAGAAAAAATGAGTCAATGTGCTTAGGGTCATTTCCGCTAAATGGTGCCGGGTACAACGCAGTTGGAATTGGGGTAGCCATGTTAGTCGTGGGAATTTCTACAGTTACGTTACCAGAATTATTAACAGTGTTAGAGGAAGTTGAAACGGGAGCCGGGGTACTCGCTAAGGGTTGGGGTTGGTTTTTGTTGGGTGTTTGTAGTCCAAGGACAAATTGAGGGTAATTTCTATTAGCAGACCTTAACCGTGTTAGTGGAGGGGAGGGAATTGGGGTTAAAGGTCGTGAATTTATTGGACTTGCCGTGATTGCAGTTGCTAACTCTATGATTTGGTCAAGGGAGGAATCTAGGTGTTCGTGCAACGCTATCTGTGACGTATTCATAAACGAAGGTTCGTCGTGCTGACCAAAGAACAAATGAAAGTATGGTTATACAGTTATTTATGTCATTAATATATCGCTGGTCAAATAAGTATAAGCAAGTGTTCTCATTCCTGTGTGAATGATGCTTGAATACATGTTATGCAGAAGAACTAGATTTTGTTGAAAAAGGGGGGGGGGGGCTCGGCATAAAAGAAAAAGAGGGGTTGTTTTCCATAGGGTAATACTCATAATTGTCACTGGGTCTGACGCATCTTAAGCGTACTGTGGGAGTATGAGTTGGAATTACTAAAAATTGACTTTAAAAATTCTCCTAAAGTGGGAGGGAGGGGGGGAGGGAGACTAGTTTAATGTAAAGCAATTCGTACAGGAGGGTACTTAATTGCAAAAAGGGCCTGAAGCACCTCCACCATGTTGTAAGCCCGTTTACCTGGGCTCTGAGAGGTCACAGGGAAGTATCATTTAAACATTTAGGTAGAGCTTAATAATGTCTGTTGGCTGAACCTGCTCCGTAGGAGGGTAGAGATATGGAAAGTTGGTGTAAAAGGTTATTCACGCTTGTTCATACCTGGTAGATGTGTGTGATGTCTTGTCCTAATGCTTCTCGCAGACCGAATCGTGACAGTTCCAAGGTTCTATCCAGCGACCCTCAGTTCACCAAGCCAAGCGATCCCTTGCGCCTTGTAGCATGCTAGGCAGCGGTAACTCCGTGTTCCATCGTTGTAGTTAGCAGTGTAACGTGTTGTTTAAATAATCGGACTAGTTATCCATGTAGCGTCGATGAGTGTCAGAATCAAAAGAGAGCGAGCTCCGGGTAGGAGCTTGCTTTTATCATTCTAGGCGTCGAAAGGTTGTTAAACCTTTCAAACGCGGTAGATCCTGTTTAGATCCACGCGTTTGCCTTTCTAGTTCCTGGTTTTACGGAAGTTACAAGCTAGCGCATTCTTGGGATCACTCGCTGGTCGGACAAGTTCAGGAAATAAACAAGTGTGAATATTAACATGACGAGGTTTTCTCGGTCTAATAGTCTCCATATCTCTACACTCTGATACATAATCTTGAAGCTTTAGTAAGAAAGCAAATAGACAAACCCAATACAATATTCAAGTTGTGCCGAAGATGTTTAACTGTATTTTATGGTCAAAAAATGGTGAATGGGGTTAGGGAAGTGAATGCAGAAATTGCTAAAAACAAGTTAATTGAACATTTAAAATACTGTGGCAACCATAAACCTGTTCATATGGTGATGCCAATGCCAAGTGAAAATTGCAAATTCAAAAAGTTTGAAGCCTTGTTGGAACACCCAGCATATATAGTCTGTGATTTTGAATCAAATCTCAAACCTCTTGCATTCTGCAATCCAGATCCTGAAGAATCTTCAATTACATCATATCAATTACATGAACCTTCCAGTTTTTATTATGTTGTTGTACGGGATGGTGTTGTTAGTAAAGAATATTCACACTTGGGACCACATGCCATCAAAGAATTTGCACATAGAATAGAAAATGAGTGCCGTGACATAGCATCTAATGTCTTATTAAAATCAAAACCCATGTTGCCTTTAACAGAGAAACAGATTGAAGATTTCAACAATGCAGAAAAATGCCCACTATGTGATTTTGAATTTTCAGATGCAAATATCAAGGTGAAACACCATTCTCATACAGATGGTAAATTCAAAATGGCACTGTGTAATAAATGTAATATTAAGATCCAAAGACCAAAATTTGTCCCCATATTTTGCCATGGGGCATCCAATTATGATTTTCATCATTTGATCAGGTACGAGGGGTTTGACAAGCAGAATTTAAATATTTTAGCAGAAAATGATGAGAAATATATTGCTATTAGCAAAATAATTAAAGTTAATGGTGTTTCTATTCACTTAAGATTTCTTGATTCCTACAGAATTTTATCTGCTAGCCTGGCTACACTGGCCACTCAATTATCTGATGATCAATTCAGAATCACATGTGCCATGTTTCCAAATCAGGACCTGAAATTAATTAGGCGGAAGAGTGTATATCCATATGATTATGTTACAGATTTTTCTAAATTTGATGAGTGTTCTCTGCCACCACAACAAGAGTTTTACAGCAAAATCAGAGGATCTGGAATCACTGATGAAGATTATCACCATGCCCAGTTGATGTGGAACAATTTAAAATGCCAGACATTTGGTGATTATCACATGGCTTATTTAAAACTTGATGTCACTCTCTTAGCTGATATACTTCAGGCATTCAGAAAATCTTCCATGCAAAATTATGAGCTGGACCCAGTGTATTTTTACAGTGCCCCAGGCCTAGCATGGGCTGCAATGTTTTTGAACACTAAAATACAATTGGATCTGATCCAAGATCAAGATATGTACTTGTTTATGGAGCAATGTATAAGAGGATTCATGGTGCAATGCTCTCAGAGATATGCCAGAGCAAATAACAAATATATTCCTGATTATGATCCAGCACTGCCATCAAATTATATACTGTATGTAGATGCCAACAGCCTCTATGGTTACGCTATGATGGATAAACTGCCATATGCAGGGCTTGAGTGGGTTGAAAATTTCAATATTGAAGATCTTAAGGATTTTGATGACAGTGACTATGGCCTATTCTTAGAGGTTGATCTGACAATTCCTGATGATTTACACAACAAATTTTCTGATCTGCCCCCAATTCCTGAGGTTAAGTGCTCACCTGGCTCTAAACAGAAGAAATTAATGATGACTCTGGAGCCAAAACAGGGTTATGTCATATATTACAAAAACCTCCAGTTCCTGATGAAACATGGTGTTCAAGTGACCAAAGTTGGAAAAGTTTTGAGGTTCAGGCACTCAAGATGGTTGAAGCGATATATTGATACAAACACAGAGCTTCGAACATCTGCAATGAGCCAATTTGATAAGACCTTGTTTAAATTGATGGTCAATTCTGTGTATGGCAAAACCATTGAAAATGTCAGAGAATATACCGATGTTAAAATAATTACTGACCCCAGCCTGAGCAAAAAATTGATTGCAAAGCCTAATTTCAATTACAGAAGAATTTATGATGAAAATATGGCACTTTTCAACATGAAAAAAACAAAGATTAAGTTTGATAAGCCTATTTATGTAGGTGCTGTGATATTGGAATTGGCCAAATTACATATGTTAAAGCTCTATTATGATGTGTTGAAGCCTTTCTATCGTGATAATATAAAATGAATGTACATGGACACGGATAGTTTTATTCTTGATATTCAAACAGAAGATATTTATCAAGATATGTCCCAGCCTGAATTGCTGTGAACATACAGAGATTCAACACCACAACAAAAAGGTGCCTGGCAAGTTAAAAGATGAGACACTTGGTGATGTTATTGTGTCATTTGCTGGGTTAAGTGCCAAGATGTACAGTTTTGAAAAATGTAGTGGTGTTGTTGCCAAAAAGGCCAAGGGCATTGGCAGAGTAACTGTGGAAAAAGAGCTCCAATTTGAAGATTATAAAAATTGTCTCAAATCCCAGAATTTAATCAGAACATCAGAATCCAGAATTCAGAGTGTGGATCACTTGCTGACTAGCAATATTGTAAGAAAAGTGGTTCTGGACCCACATGATGATAAGAGATGCATTTTATCATGTGGCATACATACTCTACCATGGGGTCATTGTTATTTGAAAAATGGCAATCAATGCCCAATTACAGAGCATGATTTGAAATAAATAAACATGCCTATGAACTTATTTGGGTTTAAAAAACAAGCTATTATGGACCTGCTGACACCACAACCCTCTTCTGATATAATATCTAAACTGAGTGGTTTCTTAATTATTCATCTGAACAGCATACTTACAGATGTTGATGATGAAACAGGCAAAACATTGTACATATTTAACAATAATTTAAATCATTACCAATTACCTGTAGGTGGGCAATTACAATTTATTACAACCCCTGAGGGTGATGTTAAAATTTCAGTAGGGAGAAATATTTACAGAATTAAGCACTCAAACATGATTTCTGGCACTGTTTATACTGTTTCTGCTGGTGACTGCTTATATATTGAGGTCCCTGGATCCTATGACAAGCTTATACCTTTTTTTATAGAATTAAGAATCAGGTATTCAATAATAAATAACCACTAAAACAAAAATGCCTAATGATATATTTGGCCATACAAGACATGAAGATCACAGTGATGAGATTCTGATGCTTGATGTCAGAGTCAAGAAATTAAGAAGTGATTTACAAGCTTTACAAACCACACTCAATGCCAGTCTTCAATTAGAAATTACAAATTTACAATCACAATGCATGGACCCTCTTCTTAAAATTGATTCTGAACTCAAATTATTGCTTCAGAAATATACTGATTTGGCCACATTGGATAATTTTCAAAGTTTAGAAGAGGCTGTAGCAGCTCTTCAAGCCAAATTTAAGACCCAGGCCACCAACTCTGAGCAATTGAAGCAACAATTGGAGGAACAGATTAATAATGTCCAGGTACAGCTCCAAACAATTGTCAAAAGCATAAAATAACAAGAAGATTTTGATCTAGTGATTTCCACTCTAAAGGAACAGATTCAATCACTCCAGATACCTAATCTGGATCCTCTGAACAATGCCATAACCGAGGTTAAAGAAAAAAATTGAGACACTTGAAAATTTTATGAACAATTTGCCATCTTCTGATGCTTTGATTTCAATAACTCGGAGTGTTGCCAATATTAAGCTGCAACTTGAAACATATGAAGATTTTGGAAAAATTCAAAGTACCATAACCCATCTTCCCCCTCCATGTAGGACTGCCTTGACGGGGCGAGGGGGCTTAGTAGGGAGGTCAATTTCATCTCATCATTTCATCCATTCTTCATATCCATATCTCACGTTTTTCACCATTCCATCACGTCATTCATCTCCATATCTTTGACCTCCCTCTAAGAAACTAAGGTAGGGAGGTCATTTTCATCTCATCATTTCACTCATTCTTCACATCCATATCTCACGTTTTCACCATTCCATCACGTCATTCATCTCCATATCTTTGACCTCCCTATAACTAAGGGTCCTGCTAGAG
Organism: Lepisma saccharinum; assembly: GCF_977018435.1. NCBI lineage: Eukaryota > Metazoa > Arthropoda > Insecta > Zygentoma > Lepismatidae > Lepisma > Lepisma saccharinum. The sequence goes on along the minus strand of NW_028143243.1, from coordinate 105,345 downwards.
GAGACAACCTCGATAAAAAAACCCTATCCCAAGGTGTGAGTTGCACGTGCCGATGGGACATTGTTGGCTGCAGGGGTAGGTGCGAACGTGGCCTCGGGGATTTCGGTTTGGTCCTCGAGTAGCCTCCATTTTTGGGGGTAGGCCTTCCTCGGCATAGAGGGCATGTCGAGGCGACAATTTATGGACCCTCCACTTAAATTAATTTTTGTATATGGGTACAAAAAACAACTCAAACGGGGGAAACCCCCAAAACGAGCGCGGCCTTCGAGCCCGCTTCAGTTAGTGGAAAAGACAAGTAACGTGCCACGTTACCTTGTTATCAGTATTGTTGAGAAGACCGATAGTAACGATGTTTCTGCAACAACGAAGGAACACGGAGCTGCTACATTGAAGGACTTGTCACCATTCCTTATCAAGAAACAGCTAGACTACGCCGCTGGTTCCGATGTTCCAGAAATAAAGAAGCTGAGAAACGGGAGTCTACTGATCCAGACCAGCACAGATCGCCAGACCAACAACCTTTTAAAGTTACGATCTTTGGGCCACTTCACTGTTAATGTTGAACCCCATCGTCAACTTAACAGTAGTAAAGGTGTGATTCGCCACTGGGATCTGCTAAATGCTGAGGAGGAAGAGATCCTTGAAGCACTCTCAGACCAACATGTGACCGCAGTGCAGCGAATCAAGACGCGAAAATCCGGAGAACTTGTGCCAACTGCTTCGATTATACTAACTTTCCAAACGACCACTCTCCCAGATATTGTACGGGCTGGATATTTGAGACTAAAAGTCCGGCCATACATCCCTAACCCGATGCGATGTTTCAAATGCCAGCACTTTGGGCACACTCAGCCTTCCTGCAAGGCCACTACCGCCCTTTGTGGTAAGTGTAGTCTGCCTGATCATGGGACCGAACTTTGTTCTTCTGGTCCCAAATGCATTAATTGCCAAGGCGAACACCCAGTCTGGCATCGTGACTGCCCCTCTTTCCAACAAGAGAAGAAAATCAGAGAGTTGGTCGTTATAGAGAAAATCTCTGCTGGCGAAGCAAAACAACGTCTCCGCGAAAGTATACGCACCACTTTACCTGTGCCTTTCGCTACAGTTGCTGCAGCTGCTCTTACCCGCCGCAGTGTGGGTGTACAAACCAGCGACGTGTCAACTCAAACACCAACGATTCCTGTAATAGCCCGCCCTGCTTCGAGGAAACCAGCAACCACTCCTCGCTCCACAGAGAGGAAGTTCAAGCAGGTGCATAGCAAAGAATATTTTCTGAAGTCTACTAGCTCTCCAGTCAGGGTGGCAGCCACCACCCTGAAACTTAAAGCGCAGCTGAAGGCTGCCCGGCGGGCGCTCAAAGCACCCGCCCCCACTCCCCCTTCTTCATCCCCTTCGCCCTCTGTGTCCTTACCCGAGGACATGATACAGGACGAAGCCGCGGATGAAGAATTTATCAAGGTGACAGGACCTAGAAATAAAGTACGCCTTAAAAGGTAACACCCATACCTCCAGCTATGGCTTATTGTCTCCAATGGAACCTTAACGGTTTCCGTACACATCTCGAGGAACTGCAAATTCTAATATCTGAATTTGACCCTGCCATCATATGTCTCCAAGAGACACATTTTCGTCCAAATGAATCAGTGATTCTAAACGGATACACGCTTTACCGCACAGACAAGCTTCCTGAGGGTAGTCGTGCACACGGTGGTGTTGCAATCGGTGTTCGAGATAACATCCACTCAACACCAATCTTTCTCACCACCCCCCTCCAAGCTGTCGCCGTGCGGGTCCATCTACCACAGCCAATATCCATTTGCAGTGTCTACATCACAAGGGAGGAGCGATTCTCTCTTGAGGACCTCCTTTCTATATTCGAGCAACTTCCGTCTCCTGTAGTTCTTTTGGGCGATTTTAATTCCTACCATCGTTTGTGGGGCTCCGTTCGTACAGAGCCCCGGGGTCAAATTATAGATCAATTCCGTGAGGCATCAGGTTTAACGTTGCTGAATGATGGGACTCCCACATATTTCAGTCCTTCCTCAGGCACACACTCTGCGTTGGACTTGTCCTTCTGCAGTCCCAGCCTTGCTCCTACCACATCTTGGAGCGTTCACCCTGATCTCTGTGGGAGTGATCACTTCCCACTGCTTCTAACTTTCGAACATCTTCAGCACTCACGTGAACAACACCCTCACTGGCATCTCAGTCGGGCCGACTGGGGTGCCTTCGAGCGTGCAGTGGACATTGAAGTCGATCTAGCGTCGACTTTGCCAGCCATCGAAGCCCTAGATATATTTGTGTCAAGAGTGCATGATGCTGCACGCACCTCCATTCCACATCCCAGTGGACCTGCGAGGCGACGCCCAGTCCCCTGGTGGACTGCGGAGATCAGTGCAGCCATCAAGGACCGCAATCATGCCCTAGATCGATTCAATAGGAACCACACTGCCGCAAACCTCGAGCAGTTCCGCATTAAGCGTGCCCGTGCCCGTCGGCTTATTCGAGCCAGTAAGAAGGCGTGCTGGATCCAATACGTGTCTTCTCTGACGAAGCAGGCTTCGTCGAAACCCGTTTGGACCAAAGTACGTCGCATCCAGGGGGGTGCATCTACTCCCCTGAGCGCTCTGGAGCACGATGGGACGTTGTACACTGATTCCGGAGACATAGCTAATATCTTGGCCACGCAGTTTTCTGATGCGTCTAGCTCTGAAAATTATGAACCACGTTTCCGCCGTGAGAAGGACCGTCAAGAACGACGCCCTCTAATTTTTCGAAGTCATAACACCGAGCCATACAACTCTCCATTCACTGAACGGGAGTTCGATCAGGCGCTTCGAGATTCTAAGAATACAGCTCCTGGAGTGGACAAGATCCACTATGAGATGCTTCGTCATCTGCCCATTGGAGCCAAACATTTCCTTTTGGCGGTATTCAACAGGCTTTGGTTGGAGGACTCTTTCCCCACTTCCTGGAAAGAAGCTATTGTTCCCATCCTGAAACCAGGTAAACAACGCACCGCAGCCTCGAGTTACAGGCCTATTGCCTTAACTAGCTGTGTGTGCAAGTTGATGGAACGCATGATCAACAAGCGTCTCACCTGGTTTTTGGAGGAAAACTGCTTGATAAGTAATTTTCAATGTGGTTTTCGCTCCAACCGTTCCACACTGGACCATGTGGTTCAGCTGGAAACACATATTCAGGATGCATTCCTCAACAAGGAACATTTAGTTGCAGTTTTCTTTGACCTCCAAAAGGCATATGACACAACGTGGCGCTTTGGCATCCTAAAGCAGCTCCATTCTTGGGGCGTGCGTGGCCATATGGCGTACTTTATTGAAAATTTTTTATCAGATCGCTTTTTCCGCGTACGTGTTGGGAACTCCTTTTCGGATCTTCACGAACAAGAGACAGCGTACTTAGTGTGACTCTGTTTGCCATAGCAGTAAACAGTGTTATGGCAAACATTCTTTCCCCTGTACATGGCCTCCTCTATGTCGACGACCTCACGATCTTTTGTCGCTCACGGAATCTCGCGTCAGCTTCTTGTCAACTCCAACTGACGATAAACCGTTTGGTTGAGTGGTCCTCCCAAACAGGTTTCACCTTCTCATCCGAGAAATCCGTGTGTGTTCACTTTTGTCGTCAGCGTACATGTCATTTAGATCCTGACCTGTACATGGGGAAATCTCCCCTGTGCTTCTTGAATGAGGTCCGCTTCCTGGGCCTCATTTTCGATAAGAAATTAACATGGCTACCTCACCTTCGCAAGTTAAAGTTCTCTTGTCTTCGAGTTCTCAACCTTTTACGCGTTTTATCTCATACTTCTTGGGGTGCTGATAGGACGGTATTAGTAGTGGTAGTGGGCCGCTACTGCAATAGAAAATGAGGCTCGGTGAGGCTCGCCTTAATGGATTTGTTTTGTAAGGCATGAGCCTCATTTTCTCGCAGTGTTGCCAACTCCTCACTCGAAAAAATCACCAAGGTTTTTTTTTAGTCTAACCACCTAAAGCAAGGAGCTGGCAATCTTGCTTGAGGGCTCGCCTTAATGGTTTGCTCTTGTAAGGCATAAGTCTTATTTTCTCGCAGTATTGCCAACACCTTACTCGAAAAAATCACCAAGGTTTTTTTTGGGTCTAACCACCTAAAGCAAGGAGCTGGCAATGTTGCTTGAGGCTTGGTTTACAGTGCATAAAGCAAGGTTGCCAACCTGGTGGTTTTGCCATAGCTTTTTACAAAAAAAAGAGAGAGGAGAGAGAGAGAGAGAGGGAAGAGATAAACAACCGACAACCTACCTACAACTTTTTTTGGTCTAACCTAACCTAAAGCAAAAAGCTGGCAACTTTGCTTGAGGGTTGGTTTACAGTGCATAAAGCAATTTTTGCCAACCTACATATACTAAACAAGGAGAGTTGGTACTGCCGTAAAAGAGAGAGAGGTGGGTGGATGGCAACACAAGCGCGCGCGCGCGCGTGCGTGTGTGCGTGTGTGTGTATAATATGTAGCATTATTAACTAGAGTGTGTTGGCAATTTACTTCCAACTAAAAAAAATAGAGATGCCAACGTTGCTGTAAGATGAAGAGAGAGAGAGAGAGATTTATGGCTGGCAACAGTAATAAGCGAATGCGCCATATCGTAATTTTCCAACTCCGTATATCGTGATTTTTGTAAACCTCTCTCGGGGGAACGATGTGCCACACACACACGCACACACACACACATGCGCGCGCGCTTGTATTGTGATGCATTACATACATGTGGAAAAAAAAAACTTCGACCGTATTCTTAAATAACTAACAAGAACAATGAATCTTTTTGGCTTCCGCAAACAGATCAACATGGAGACTGCACCGCCAAATTTCAATAACCTTTTACCTTCCGTGTTATCTAAACTCAATGGTTTACTGATCGTTCACCTCAGCAGCATTTGGACGAAACTGAATGACGATGTGGGCAAGATGTTTTATGTTTTTAATAACAATTTACATTTCTACGAAATTCCGATCGACGGGAAACTTCAAATCACCGTGAATCCGGTGAACGCAGGCGAAATCAAAATTTCTACCGGCAAGAATATTTTTCGAATCAAGCACGACAAGATGCTTTCTAATATTACGTACGATGTTTCCGCAGGAGATTACCTGTACGTGGAACTCCTCGGAGATTACGACAAACTTATTCCTCTCTTCGTAGAATTACGAATTGTTTATCCTATTATAAATAACCGTTAACCAAAAATGCCTAACGACATTTTCGGCAACACCAAGCGTGTGGACCACGCAGAAGAGATTCTCATGTTGGACATTCGAGTTAAGAAGTTGAGGACCGATTTGATCGCTTTGCAGGAGACCTTAAACAAAAGTTTAGAGTCGGAAATCGCCACGCTCCAAACGCAATGTCTCGACCCCATTCTGAAAATCGATTCCGAACTGAAGACGCTGATAAAAAATTATATCGACGTACCTTCTTACGACAGCGTTCAAAATATACAGTTGAGCGTGGATTCGCTTCAAAATGATTTGGCCAAATTACAGCAATTTCAATCGAAAAATGAAGATTTGGAAAAATTGAAACTCGAAATCGAAGAACGAACTTCCGCAATAGAAAATAATTTCTCTGAACTTCAAACCGTCGTGAACGATATAGACGCAGAACGCTTGCATGTTGTTGTTTCCAAATTACAAGAAGAATTCACCGGCACGTTGGAAGAAATTAAATCCAAGTTGCAGACTTTGGAAGATACCATGACGAACCTACCATCGTCGGACGAACTGCAGGTCATCGGTAAAAGCGTCGCGAACATAAAAATTCAATTGGAGGCGTATCGAGATTTCGAACACATTCAAACCACCATCGCTACGCTTCAGGCGTCTCTGGAATTGATCAACGAAGAAATTAAAAATATTCACGCTGAAGCGAGAGCGTTGACGAGCATTCAAGACACGTTAAGCACGGTTCAGCAGAAGATCGAATATTTAGAAAATTTGAACGTCGAAACGAATCTCGCTCATTTTCATCACGTACTCGACAACATACAGGGTGACTTGGAATCGTTACGGACGAGCGTGCCTTCGAGCGAAGATTTGGAAAAATTGAAAACGGCGGTGACGGCACTATCCGATTCGAGCGACATCAAAAGTTCGTTGAGCGAACTCGAGAGTAGGGTGGCCAATCTCCCCACCTCCAAAGAATTGCACGCTTTGAAAAGAAACATATCTCGAATGCTGAAACGACTAGAAACGGAAACGGCGAACGTGGAACAGATTCGAGACGAAATTAGTTCGCTGGTGTCGACGCTGCCCACTTCGCAGAGCGTCGCCGACCTTCACACGCAGTTTACAGAGATGCGAAGCATCGTGAACGATCTTACCGAGAAGAGCTCGAAATTGAATCAAGTCGAGAACCTTCAGAACATCGTCGTCAACGTCAGAGATCAAGTTGGAGTGCTGGAATCCACGCAGGAATCGACGCTGGCCTCTTTCGGTGCCAAGTTGCAAGAACTCAACGAAAACTGCAAGCAGTTGAACGTGGAAGTGAAAATCAAACCGTCGTTTTCTACCGTAACGGATACCATAATCGAGCATTTGCTACCCATCGAAAATAAACTCGGACAAGTTCACAGTAATCTCGTCACCTTCGACACTAAATTCGCCAAATTGTTCACCTTGCAAGCCATCGAAATCAACAGCGTTCCCAATCAACAGAGAATCTCCACGTTCGTCGAAGGTAACAAACTGTACATGTTGCATCCTTATCATCCGTACTACAAGTTTCTCCTCGATGGCACAATTCAGATAAACGAATTTTCGTACTGGTCTCACGGCAGAAAAGCTAGCGTTCCCACCATGACCTTAATATCGAATCGTGGTGTCCAGAAAGCGGGAAACATTCCTCTGGCACGTTGGAACGAAACGCGCAACATATATGAAATACACGAAGACGAAGATCTCACTGTTTTCGACGTGAGTGCCGGCGATAAGCTGATCATTCAAAACACGAGCGAGGTGCCACCCTCTTTGAATCCCATCACGCTGGTGCTTCTCTTCAAACGTAATCTCTAAACAAAAAAATGTCTAGGCAAGCCATCGTCGAAGAATTGCATAAACCTGCACGCCGCAACTACGAACGTTTGGCTGTGGTAACCAAGGGCATCGACGACCTCTGGCAAAGCGATCTCGTGGAGATGAGCAGCGGCAATTTGAAAAACGTACATAAATGGAACAACGGCAACAAGTACCTCCTCACCGTCATAGACACGTTTTCGAAATTCGCATGGGCTCTACCTTTGAAGGCGAAAACGGGATCGTGCGTCGCGGAAGCATTCAAATTAATTTTTCGCGAAAGCGGCGGCAGACGACCTCGGTTTTTGCAAACGGACAACGGTAAAGAATTTTACAACGCCGTATTCCAAAAGTTTATTCAAAAACATGGCATTCGACATTATTCGACCTTCAGTCACATCAAAGCCAGCATCGTGGAAAGATTCAATCGAACCTTGAAAACACACATGTGGAAACGATTCACGCTTCGGGGAAATTACAAATGGGTCGACATCCTGCCGGAACTCGTCGACACCTATAATGATACGGTACACAGAACGATAGGCATGAAGCCAGCTGATGTTACGAAATCTGACGAGCAGCGTTTAATTTCTACAGTTTACTGTCCAAAGTACACACCCACGACAAAAAAAAGCTAAATACAAAATTGGAGACCGGGTGAGGATCAGCAAATTCAAACGCACCTTCGAGAAGGGATTCACAAAAAATTGGAGCACGGAACTTTTTACGGTGGTTCGAGTTTTACCCGGAAACCGACACACGTATATAATAAAAGATAGTCGCGGCGAGATTTTGAAAGGAAGATTTTACGAAGAGGAACTCTCTAAAACGAAACACCCCGACACGTACCTCATCGAGAAAGTATTGCGTAGGAAAGGTGACAAACTGTTTGTCAAATGGCTGGGACTTCCGGAAAAGAGTTGGATCGACGCGAACGAAGTGATCTTGTGAGTACGTGGAACGTGGTGAAGCGTCTACTGGATCCGGAAAGTCAAACGAAGAAAAAGAACGGCGAGTTGCTTCCCGACAGCATCCGCTGTCTGATCGTAGGTCCTTCGGGGTGTGGGAAAACGACACTGCTCGTGGACAATTTTCTCCTCGCACCGAATTGGTTAGATTGGAAGAACAGGCACCTGTACGTGTTCTCGAAAAGTTTGGAGCAATCCAAATACCAGCAACTGATGAAATTGTACGATGGTCTGGACATTGCAACGTTCGCCTCGGAAATAAAACCACTCGACGATTGTCGTGAAAATTCAGTTGTTGTGTTCGACGACGCCATCCTGGAAAATCAAAATGAAATTCGCAACTTTTTCACGCAAGGTCGTCACAAAGGAATGGATTGTTTCTACCTAGCCCAAACGTTTTCCAAAATTCCAAAACAGTTAGTACGCGACAACGCTAATTTCATATGTTTGTTTCGTCAAGATCACACCAACCTCAAGCACGCGTACGATGACTACGTAGGCGGAGACATGAACTACAATCAATTTTCGGAACGCTGCTGCTCTACTTGCTGGAACGGTGACGATTTCGGATTCGCGACGATCGACATGACGAGGAAACCCAACGACGGAAAATACAGAAACAAAATCAACGACTTTCTAAACGTTGCAACGTTGTGAGAAACGACGTGTATAAATAACGTCATGACGAAACGAAAAATCGAGGACGAAAATCTCAAGTTGCGAAAATACCTCGCGAAACGCTTCAAAGGTTGGAAATCCGAGAATCGCGGATTCTACGAAGAGAAGAAACGTCAGGATCAACCTGTGATCGATGCCATCAGCGGTCTAGGTAAAGAAATTAAAAGTGTCACGGAACAAAATAAAAATTTGATCAACGAACTCGTACCGCTCGCAGCTAAAAGTTACGCCGTACCCACGCCCATTTCGAGCATTCCTTCGACACCGTTCGAACTGAAGGATGCACCGGCACGACGCCGAGCCATAGGTAGCACGTCGTCGTCTTCGGATAAAATCGAGTTGGGACCTTTGGCGCGAGACTACCTGAGTACGGGGAAATTCGACAAGGATGAAGTGTTCGGATTGTATCCCAGCATGGAAACCAACGAAGGCGGTGGTGTGGTGTGGAAGATTGGGAAATCGAAGGTGACCTTCGAAGGCAACGACATTAAAGTCAATTTAGGCGAGAAGGATAGTTGGACCAGGTATCCGGGTACGGTGGGACTGTGGGAACTCGTGGCCAAAAAGCAGCCGAAAGATTACACCGACGAAGATTACCAGAGTTACAAGGAAATTCTGATCATGACGGATGCCTTGTACCAGAACAACGACGCCTCGCAGAATAGGGTGAAATCGAGCAGCGGCGAGAAGTACAGGAATCTCATCAAACCGATTTGGAACCAGGTGAAAACAGGCAGCGGCGTCAAACGCTACAACACGCTACCCAAAGAATTCGTTTGGATGGACGACGTTAGGAAACTCGTGGACCGATTGTTGGTGATAGCCGGCGAAGAGAATGCAGGCAACCGTAATTTCTACAACGAGAAGGTTGGCATCGTGGACATGATCAGCACGAAACTTTCCAACTTCATCGTGAACGACGACAAGGGCATAGGTTACCTGATCAAAATCATCAACACGCTGCCTCCGAAATTTTGGAACGTGGCCGAAGGAAAGGGGCTCGTGAACGACATCATCAACAAGTTACCTTTCGAGATGCATCTACCTGGCTACCAGTACTGCGGACCGGGTACCAAACTCGAGAAAAGATTGGAGAGAGGAGACAAGGGTGTGAATCCGTTGGACGCCGCATGCAAAGATCACGACATCGCCTACAACACCACGCAGACGGATCTGGACGCACGTCACGAAGCAGACAGAAAATTGGAGCATGCAGCTTTCGAAAGGTTCGTGAGCAGAGACGCATCGTTGGGTGAACGGGTCGCCGCACTGGGTACCACCATCGCCATGAACACGAAACAAAAATTGGGGTGGGGTATATAAATAACATCCAGTAAAAAAAAAACTTGATATATAAATAACACACATCATAAAAAAATAATTTTTGGTATATATAAATAACACACATAGTGAAAAACAATTAAATTTCTCTCTAACACACTGAAATTTTTTTGATATGACGACTGAAAAAATGAGTGATCTCCAAGCATTAAAACAAATGCTAAATTTGTCAGTCGAGTATGTAAAAATTCAGGAATTGGAAGTCGACAAACCTTACACGATAACTTCCGGTTCAATCGTTTCTACCCAGTATGGTCCCAAGGTACGCCTGTTGCTCAACGCACAATACAGTCTATTTTTACCAGATCGATACGCTAACATGTTATCCGACGAGAAGCTATCTATTTTAATCGAGAACAAAACTCGAATCGTGTACAAGGGGACAAAGGAACTTCTTGGCAAGAAAACGAAGCACGTAATAGAATTTGTGTAACGACTGCGAGGCCGTAAAAAAAAAATCTCAGAACATTTATATATAAATAACATACCGTAAAAAAAACTACACGAGAAAAATCTCAGAATATATATATAAATAACATACCGTAAAAATAACACATAGAGCATCAACATGAAGCCCAAGGGTGTCGTGTACCAGATACCATACTCCAATCTTAAAAATCTAGGTGTCCTCGATGGGTTACTCACCAAGAAACAACGCGAGAAGAAACGTTCTTGCTTGAGCAAAGGACACGGAATGAAATTACTTCTCAGCACACCTCAATTGAGACGCTTGCAGCGTTCGCGGAAACAGCAAAAGGTCGGAGGTTTCATATTCAGCATCCCGGCCATCCTGGCAGCATTGGGGGCCGTTGGAAGTTTGGCTGGCGGTAGCGCCGCCATCGCGAAAACCGTCATCGACTCGAAGAAGAACAAGGCGGAATTGGAAGAACAGAAACGTCACAACCTGGCCATGGAGAAAAAAGGGGGAAAGGGCGTGATGAAAAAGTTTAAAAAAAGAAACAACAGCACTCACCAACCGAGATATTGAATCTCTGATCGAACCGTTACAAATCAAACACTTCAGAGGAGTTTTCATGTCCGACTCGTTACCTTCAAGCGTTAAAAGAAGAGAATGCGGAGTAGTCAACTTGGACGGTCAAGAAAATCCAGGCACGCATTGGATATGTTACCACAAAAATAATGATAAAGCATTCGTTTTCGATTCTTTCGGAGGTGTTCCACCTACAAATTTAATTTATTATCTGAAGACTAACAAAACCTCTATATAATACAACGACGAACGCATTCAAAATTTCGAAGACGTGAACTGCGGCCATCTCTGCCTCTCCGTGCTCGCGTTTCTCTCTAAAATAAATAACCCTACGATCGAGGATTTCCAGAAAGCATTGTGGAACCTCAAACAGCATCACTAGGATGGGCGTGTTCCATCTCACGAGCGAATCTTCAATCTTGAAACTCACGCTGCACGACGACATCGTCTATCCTAAATCCGTGGCTCTGCGTGCATTCTACAGCATGTACCTCATACCTAACGTCACGCAGCACAACAACAAAATTAGCGTTGGAAGCGAACACATCGTCGTCACGCCAGGCCAATACAATCTTTCCACTTTGCAAGCTCAATTACCCAAAGGCACGTACTTTTCTCAAAATTCGGTCACGCACAGAGTGGAAATCGTATCGGCGACGGAGACCGTGGACCTGGGCACCATGGGAGAACTTTTAGGTTTCGAGAATGACACAAAACTCGAAGCTGGCATCAAGCACACGGCAACCAACATTCCTAAATTCTTGGCCATAGAGACTCTGAACGTACACTGCAACGTGGCGGAAGGCATGATCACGAAATCTTCGGACGGATTATTAGGAAGTCACAAGCAGACGGGAATCATAGCCACTTTCAAACCAAGTTCCGAGTTCATGGAACCAATCATCTACACGCCCTCTTCGCCGATCTATTTTCCAGTATGTCGCAACCGCATAGACGACATAGAGTTGGTGGTGACGAACGAGAAAGGAGACGTGGTGGATTTCGCAGGTGCCACTACGACGGCCATCGTGGAGATCAACGTATAATAAATAACACACATAGTGAAATGGAGCAAATCGAAAGTTACGAATTGCAATCTTTCCCTCCCAACCGTCGCACGTTCGCCAATCTCAACGAAGCGAACAGGGAGATCGAATACGACGTGGACGTAGGGGATGGCTTTGTTCATCCTCACAGAGCGGACCTCTACCTTCAATTCGACGTGGTGAAGAAGGAAAGCGGAGACGCGTTTCCCGCAGCAGCAAACTTGATACTCTTGGACAACTTCGTGCCTCACCTGTTCTCGCAGGTGGAGGTGAGGAAACACAACACCGTCATCGACAGAATAGATTATCCAGGCATCACGTCGACGGCAGTGGGAACGTTGAAATTATCCAAAACGGACGCAACGTACTATCAGGCCGGGGGATTCGAAGCCGGGACCAAAATATCGACGACAAGTCACACGGTGCTCTTTCCCATGCGTCTGCTGCCTGGTTTCTTCTCGGACTACAAGGAGATCATGTGGAAGGGAGGACTGCGCGTCACGTTTCGAAGAGCGGCCAACGACAACGACGCACTGATGCGATACGCTACTTTGGGTCCGGACGGCACCACGCCGCTGCCCAACACTTTACCCGAAGCGGCCAAGTGCGTCATCCGGAGCATGGAATTGAGAATGCCGGTGGTGGAATACGAAACGAACTACGCCCTCAAGTACAAAGCGGAGATCTTGAAAAGTCCGCAGGTGCCGATTCACTTTCACGGTTACCAGTGCGTGCAGAAGATGGCGTCGGGAAGTCACATGGAATTCGACGTGACGACGCAGTTCAACAACATACAGTTCGACATGCCAGATTTCGTCGTTGTGCTCTTTCAGACCGGACGCAATAACGATCAGGAAAAAGATTCCAGCAAGTTCGACGACTGCAAGATCAAGAACGTTTATCTGAAGAACGGTAGGAACGAAGTGTTCCCGCGCGAGAATTACAACCTCGACATGACCAAAAACGATTACCTCAAACTTTACGAAGCTTACACGGCTTACAAACGCGTGACCGAGGGAAGCGTGGACGTGTACTACGCGCCCAGCGAATTCAAAACACGCAGGCCGATGTTCGTCATCAACACATCTAAGAGAAAGCAGGTGGTGGTCAACGATCGAACCAACATCAAGATCGTGTGCGAGTTCCACGACGCGCTGCCTGCCGATACTCTATGCAGCGTCATCCTGATTGCAGAGAAGTTTTTTGTGTATGATGTCAAAAATGAAAGAGTGACCGAACAGTTTTAAGTAAAAAAAAAATCACATAATTCTCAAAAAATTATACTGACCGCAGGTTCAAATATTAGATTAACCTGCAACGCAATGTTTAGGATGTACTGCGAGGAACACCTTCTTACATTTGTGAGAATAATCTGGAATAAAAAAAAAAAAAATAATAATTTTAATGCATTTATAATAAATCACACTTGAACGCACAAAGGAACTTCCCCTTTGGCCCTGCGTGTGCCCCATATTCACCCCGTAGGGCGCGGCAGGGAGTTAGTCCCGCTAAAAATTCCAAACCTCCACCTGTTTTTTTTTTTTTCGCATTTGAAGATAAACAAAATATTGTTCTAATATTTTGGCTATATTAAATTAGAACTTCTGTTACATAAATTGTTTTTTTTTCATACATACATACATGCCATTTACCACATTCTAAGCTAATTTTTAGACGATAGTGGCCCCATGGGAGCGTGTGAATCCCACATTTCAGAACGCACCTCTTGTGGTCGCGTGCGTCCAGGGCAACCTTTCTCACCTGGTTGGTTGTCAACACATGGTCGACGCTCTGGATGCGCTGCTCCACTCCTGCAATTGACGTCCTAGTTTGAAGGGTTTTGACGTAATCCACGAACTTGAGTAACTCTTGGACGACCCGCCTATCCACACCCTTAGCCTTTTTCGTGATGGATCCTTCTGCCCGAATAGCATAGGTTTTGGAGCGAAGACCGGCATCCTCGAGAGGCACATCACCTTTCTTCTCGTCTTTGAGTTTGCCGGGCACCTTCTTGTTGCGAGCCAGGATGCCGTATCGGTTCGGCTGGGGATAGTTTGAGGTGTCGAAAAGGTTAACCAAAGATGGAACCGTGGCCATGTCCTTGTACGCGTCGGCTGTGTGAACCTGATATATTAAACTGTCCGTGTCTATGTAGAGAAGCGAGATGTTGGGGCCGTAGTGTGCACGTAATATGTCGTAGTACGTCGCGAACATGTGTAGCTTGCTCAGATCCAGAACCGTGACTCCAACGTAGATTGGTTTGTTGAGCCTCACCTCACCTCGATTCATGTGAATCAGAGCCAGCTGCTCATTGTAAATGGTCCCTGATTTGAATAACGGGTTTGCTACGAGCCTGCAACATTGTGCTTTGTTTGATATTAACCTCACATCCACACGATTTCGCACATTCTCCATAGTTTTCCCGAACACCGCATTGTTCATTAACTTGAAGAAATCGCGATCGAAATCAGAAGTGGCGACTGTACGATGTTCGGTGTTGAGCTCGATGTATGGCCTCATCCATGGAGAATGCTCGAACATCAAAACTCGATGTACCGTGCGGACGGTAACCCCTCGCTTCATCAACCACCGGAGGTTTTGGTAGTGCAGGACATAACGCTCTTTGGGCACAAAGTCCATGATGAGCTTTGCTTGGTTCGAGCCGGGTGGGCATTTGAATTCCGGGACTGGCGGAAGATCGCAGAACAAATCCTGCACCTTCTCGGAGAACTCGATGTCCACCTCGGCAAAAAATCCGCGTTCCGAATCGTCGAAACCTTCAACGTCGAAGTTGGAGGGATCGGCCCACTCGAAGCCTCCAAAGGGGAGTGGCTTCATCATGCAGTATCCGTAGAGGTTGTTGACGTCCGTGTGCATGATGTAGCTGGACGGTTGCGAAGGGTCGTAACCGGTGGCCATGTGGTGATTGTTGGCGCGTGCGTATCGCAGCGGCACCTGGACCATTCCCCCCCGCACGGCACGTTCCACGAACAGCATCATGTCCACGTCCGAAAGAAGCTCAAGCCTGATTTTCGTAAGAAGCATGGCCGACCAAGCCAGTCCGGGAAGACTGTAGAAGTATGCAGGGTCCAGCTTGTAGATGGTCTTCGCAGTTGCACGAAACGCCTGGAACACGTCGGCGAGGAGCGTCACATCACGTTTGAGGTACGCATCGTGGTAGTCCCCGAGATTTTGGCAATCCAGCTCGCGCCACATGGACTGAGCATGGTTATAGTCATCCTCAGATATGTCCGAGCCTCGCAGCTTGCTATAGAAGTTTGCTCGAGGAGGTAGCGACGTCTCCGCGAACTTGGTAGGGTCCGTGACGTATTCGTAGGGGTAGACCCCCTTACGCCTGAAGAGACCGGCGTCCAAGTTCGGAAAATTCGCAGAGGTGATGAGTGTTTGCTCGTCGCTGAGTTTCCCCGCGAGAGCATCGAGGCTGGCCGGGAGGAACCTCAGGGAGTCGAGGAAGCGAAGCTCGACGGTAGAGCGTGATCCCGGGATCGACACTCGTTTGCTCAAGCTAATGTAACGCTCCTCGTTCTGCGCCAGGACGTTGATTCGCATGTCGTCGTACCCCAAGTGAAGCACCAGATGGTGGAAGTCGTACCCCGAGCCATTGTGAAAAAACACAGGGATGAAGCGCGGGTCCCGGGCCATTAGGTTGCAATCGTTGCACCAAGGACCAACATACCTACCGTTAAATTGATCGTGGTGTTGGACTTTACGGTTGTTGGCAGTGTACTCCTCGACGCAGACAGGGCAAGCGATGGTCTCGTCGTGTCTACGTTGATCGTCGGGGGACAGTGGGAGCATAGGCTTGGGGGCCAACAGTACCTTCCCTATCTCGATGGCCTCGACAACCATCCTCTCGAGGAAGTGTTTAGCTGCGTCGGGACCGCGATACACGTAGGGCTCGGGGGCAACGTGCTGGTCTCGTCGCACCACAACATATGCAAAACTGGATGCCTCGTGGAGTTGGTAAGGGGTGGTGGAGGAAACTTCGGGATCGGGATCGCAAGTGGACAGGGGTTTGAGGAAGGCCTCGAAGTCCGCGATGATGATAGCGGGGTGCTCCACCATGGCACCATGCATGTGGAAACGCTCCACGGTGCCAGGTTTGGGCAAGACTGCCACCCCAGGCTCGTTGGCATCGCAATAAAATTTGTGGCGAGCGAGCTTCTCTGCAGCGATGTTGGGACCTCTGATGCGCTGATAATCCTGCTGTTCTCGATTATCAAATATGGACAAGCACCTGCGACAAACTTCTATGTGGTGTTTGTGTTTGCTCCGTTGACTCGAAACAAGTCTAGAGAGGGAGCGAATGAGGGTGTAGTGGTGATGAGTTTCGTCCTTGATGAGCAGAAGGTGAATTTCCTGCACACCATCGTCGTCTACATCGCTCACCCGGATGGGGTACACCACATTTTTGTCAGTGAGGCCGTAAACGTTGATGGCCAACCGAGGATTGCATGTACGGGCCTCGAACTTGCGAATGTCCGAAAGCGCCACCGGGTAGTCGATCCCAGCCATAGCATCTTCCAGTTCCGACTCGTAGGGTAGGTAGTGGTTAACTCGATGTGGTTGGTTTTTCCTGTTGACAGGGTGCAAAGCTGCAAGCACACACCATACGAAGCACTTGGCGTCACTGTTCTGAATGTTCAGGACGGCCTTCTTTGCCGCGATGGAAGGTGGTAAGGGGACGTAGCTGGAGGCGGAGAGAGGCGTAAACTTGCAAAGTTTGACGCACAGTTCGTGAGGCCCGCCACACAGCGAACCCCCCGAGCCCTCAGCTTCATGTTCTTCTTGTTTAACCACCAGCTCCTCGGCAAACTGGTTGTAGATGACCTCGAGGTTGTCGACATCCGCCAGATGCAGCGTCTTCGCCTTGGTGTTGTGGCAGAAGCTGTAAATTTCATCGGACGGCTTCTTGTACTGGCAACGTAGCGATGCGTAGAATTTGGTGGAGTGCGTTGCAAGCGCATCACCGAGGATGGAAATTATCTCTGCTCGCTTCTCCTCTAAAAAGCTACGAACGTCGCATAAGCCCTCCGAAGTGAGGACAAAATCCTCCAACAAACGCTCGAAAGCAGATTGGTTCGCTTTCGTCATACGCTTGACGCGTTTCGTGGGTGGTGCATTGATGGAGGCTGCTTCTGCCTTCCTCTTGGTGGAGGTCGAAGGCTGAGCCCCAGATGTACTTTCGCTTAGACAAGTAAGCTTAT
Organism: Lepisma saccharinum; assembly: GCF_977018435.1. NCBI lineage: Eukaryota > Metazoa > Arthropoda > Insecta > Zygentoma > Lepismatidae > Lepisma > Lepisma saccharinum. Next base: position 88,031 of record NW_028143243.1, on the reverse strand, counting down.
GCTTCTTGGCATACGCAATTGTGATGCGTATATTGCATCCGGGACACAGTTCAGTGGCAGCCAAATGCTTGCCTGGCACGCAGGTGCGACAATGTCTTGCAAAATTTTTGCTTGATTTGCTTGTTTTGCACACAGGGCAACTTTTCATGGAGCGCATTTTTTTGGGGGTATGTTTATTTATATGTGATCTGTTGGTGGTAGAGTGTTTACGAAAAAATATCTTATAAGAAAAATTTTGTAAGCTAATTCTAATTAGCGTTAGTTTGGGGGGTTTATTTATATATGGGTGGTGCTTATTTTTGCTACAAGTAACTGTAAGTGGCAAGTAAGCTGGTGTCGCTTGAAGTTGGCAATAGAAATATTTTTCCCACACTTTAGAGCACAGTTTGGTCGCACATATTTGTTTTCCCGGCACACAAGTACGACAGTGCCTTTGAAAATATTTACTTGACACAGCAGTTTGGTACGTAGGACAATTTTTTACAGAACGTATAATGCAGAGATTTTTTGGGGGTATGTTATTTAATATCTAATGCTGTGCAATGCAAAATATAATTGTTCACTTTTTTTTTTAACTATTCTCTATGACCTTACTTGGGTTTTTTTTTTTTTTTCGCCAAATTATATGCTTCTAGTCTCCTATACAATACAATATACGTACAATATTGTCAACAGTATCATATTTGAGCAGGTCGCTTGTCACCTAAACACTACAGCTCACAGGTCGGTAAAATCTGACATGAAAGCAGATAATACGCTTATGTCTTATTTATATATAATTTTCACGGGCGTACAATATTGTCAACAGTATCATATTTGAGCAGGTCGCTTGTCACCTAAACACTACAGCTCACAGGTTGACAAAATCTGACATGAAAGCAGATAATACGCTTGTCTTATTTATATATAATTTTCACGGGCGTACAATATTGTCAACAGTATCATATTTGAGCAGGTCGCTTGTCACCTAAACACTACAGCTCACAGGTTGGTAAAATCTGACATGAAAGCAGATAAAACGCTTAAGTCTTATTTATATGTAATTTTCACGGGCGTACAATATTGTCAACAGTATCATATTTGAGCAGGTCGCTTGTCACCTAAACACTACAGCTCACAGGTTGGCAAAATCTGACATGAAAGCAGATAATACGCTTAAGTCTTATTTATATGTAATTTTCACGGGCGTACAATATTGTCAACAGTATCATATTTGAGCAGGTCGCTTGTCACCTAAACACTACAGCTCACAGGTTGGCAAAATCTGACATGAAAGCAGATAATACGCTTAAGTCTTATTTATATATAATTTTCACGGGCGTACAATATTGTTAAGAGCGTCAGTTTCCGTAGAGCTCTCTTTTCCATCTTCCCTCTATACAGTGAAGCTGTAGAAGACACAATTAGCTAACCTAGCATACAACATACTTTCCTAATTAATATGGATATTGTCACACATTCCTCTTATTTTATACTGTTGTAAATGGAAAAGATTATGTACGGTAAATATTTTGTACATTATAGGGAAAAAATGCAAAATATCCCCCAAATTTAATTCGATCCACCTCTGAATCGAATTTTTACATATTTTCACGCCGGCACATATGTTCTATTTTGCTTCTTTTACTTGCCTTGCTTAATTAACTCTCGCTAATTAGCATTTTTTTGGAAGAAGTCAACTAGAACAACATATGGCGGTATGAGAAATATGCAAATCAAAGAATATTTTAGTAATATAAGGGCCCTAGCAATTAGCTTCGTCGACTAAGAGTACTCTTTTAAACATCTTCAGCTATCGTATTACTACGTGAAGACGTTTAAAATGTTTGGGTGTTGAAAAAGTTTGACCCTACTTTTTATTTCTATTGTTTGCTAATAGATGGCGCTGATAGTACCTCCTCTCTCTCTCCCCCCCCTTCTCCTTTTCCTCCTTCTTTCCCCTCCTCCTGTGGGTAGGCAACACCGACGAGGCTCAAATTATTATTTGAGGCTCGAAATCATTATTTGATGCTCGTCAGTGTTGCCAATTCCTATTTGTAAACCTTTACTTTTTTTTTGGTTGGGCACCACGCACTCCTGGCGGGGTTATGGAGGACAGGAATCCTAAAAACAACAATTATTATTATTTTGTTTGTTTGTTTGTGTTATAATATAAGTGTGTGTGCGCGCGCGCATGTGTGTGTGTGTGCGTGTGTGTGTGGCACATCGTTCCCCCGAGAGAGGTTTACAAAAATCACGATATACGGAGTTGGAAAATTACGATATGGCGCATTCGCTTATTACTGTTGCCAGCCATAAATCTCTCTCTTCATCTTACAGCAACGTTGGCATCTCTATTTTTTTTAGTTGGAAGTAAATTGCCAACACACTCTAGTTAATAATGCTACATATTATACACACACACGCACACACGCACGCGCGCGCGCGCGCTTGTGTTGCCATCCACCCACCTCTCTCTCTTTTACGGCAGTACCAACTCTCCTTGTTTAGTATATGTAGGTTGGCAAAAATTGCTTTATGCACTGTAAACCAACCCTCAAGCAAAGTTGCCAGCTCCTTGCTTTAGGTTAGGTTAGACCAAAAAAAGTTGTAGGTAGGTTGTCGGTTGTTGATCTCTTCCCTCTCTCTCTCTCTCCTTTCTCTTTTTTTTTTGTAAAAAGCTATGGCAAAACCACCAGGTTGGCAACCTTGCTTTATGCACTGTAAACCAAGCCTCAAGCAACATTGCCAGCTCCTTGCTTTAGGTGGTTAGACCCAAAAAAAACCTTGGTGATTTTTTCGAGTAAGGTGTTGGCAATACTGCGAGAAAATAAGACTTATGCCTTACAAGAGCAAACCATTAAGGCGAGCCCTCAAGCAAGATTGCCAGCTCCTTGCTTTAGGTGGTTAGACTAAAAAAAAACCTTGGTGATTTTTTCGAGTGAGGAGTTGGCAACACTGCGAGAAAATGAGGCTCATGCCTTACAAGACAAATCCATTAAGGCGAGCCTCACCGAGCCTCATTTTCTGTTGCAGTAGCGGCCCACTACCACTACTGGTATTGCTTCGTCTATACCGTGCACTCATCAGATCGAAGCTAGATTATGGATGTGTTGTGTATGCTTCTGCTCGCCCATCTAGACTTCGCATCCGAGACACTGTCCACCATGCTGGTGTACGTGTTTGCACTGGTGCCTTTCGGACCAGTCCAGTCGCAAGTTTGTATGTAGAGGCATCTGAGCCGTCGCTGTCTCTGCGAAGACAGCGGCTGGTAGTTAACTACTTCCTCCATCTTCGCTCGATGCCTTCACATCCTTCATTCCACACCATCTCAGACGAGGGTAGGCTGGCAAGGTATCGGCTCCACCCTAGTGTCATTAGACCATTTGGTGTTCGTGCAGACGAGATCCTGTCAGACTTGGTGTTGACAGTGATATTCCTGGCGTCTCTCCACTCATTTCGCCTCTCCCTACCTGGGAGTTTCCTGCACCTTCTATCGATTTTTTTCTGACTGCTCTTCCAAAGTCAGAGACACCAATGGTTGTATACCAGCAACGGTTTTTAGAACTTCGTGCGAAGCACCCCAATTTTAATGTGTTTTACACGGATGGGTCCAAGACAGTCGAATCAGTTGGTTGCGCCTTCGTACTAGACTCTCAAAGTTCCAGTTACTTGCTACATCCTGCCTGTTCCATCTATACGGCAGAGTTGTACGCCATTCTAAAGGCACTGGACTTTGCAGACGTCAATGGTCTGAAGAATGTCCTTGTGTGCTGTGATTCGACCAGCGTGTTGCAGTCTCTGGATTCGTCGTATTCCCGGCATCCAGTAGCGCAACGCATATTAAGACGGCTTGTGTCCTTATCTGCCAGCACAGATGTACACTTCTGTTGGGTCCCTAGCCACGTGGGCATCCAGGGGAACGAAGCAGCTGATGCTGCCGCCAAGTCTGCTGATGCAGATGGCGACGTTCTCGTCCACCTTTTGCCAGCTAGCGACCTGCAGAATGTGTTCCGTTGTCGCCTTCTTGACACTTGGCAGACCGAGTGGGATGTGGAAACGGGGAACAAGCTTCACTCTGTTAAGCCCACCATAGGTGTTTGGCGTTCCTCGTCTCGTCCCTCTCGGCGAGAAGACGTTATTCTTACCCGCATGCGTATAGGACACAGCCGTCTCACGCATGGTCACCTACTGCAAGGGCTGGACCCTCCGTTGTGTCGTACTTGTAATGTTATTTTAAGCATCCGACACATTCTCGTTGAATGTGTCGATCTTGCTTACCTCCGGCAGACTTTTAACCTTTCTGGCTGTTTGTCATCCCTCTTGGGTGATGACAGCAGTATTTTATCACGTGTTTTTAGTTTTTTTGCGAAGAGCTGGACTCTTCCACCGTCTGTAAGGAGGCTTTTAGTTTGTCCTGACTTTTTAATGTGTTGTGTTTGTCTAGTGCAGGTCTCTTTACAACCTTGCACTTTTAGTTTTTCCCAAGGGGCTATCTACACCCCTTTTTTAAATCTTAGTCAGAATTTTAGATAAGGGGACATTTCCCCGTATAAACAGAAGGGTGCGAAATGGCCTTAGGTGCCGACGCACCCATAAATTTTAAGTCAATCAATCAATCATAACCCCATCTTGAAGGTACCATAGCAGCAGTGCAAAGTGATTTGACAAATGTACAAGAATCTCTAGAATCCCGATTGCCTGGGATTGTAGATACCCTTGTCAGTGTCCAGCAACAAATCACAAAACTTGAAAACCTCAACACTGTATCTGAGCTATCTCATTTTCATCATTTAATTGATGATATCCAAACAAAGCTTGAAATTTTACAACAATCAACACCTACTCAGGCAGATATGGCCCTGCTCCAAGATGCTATGCAAAATGTGGCTGATGCTTCTGAATTAAACAATGTGAAATTGGCACTTGAATCTTTGCAAAATACTTTATCAAATCTGCCTACATCACAGGAACTTAAAAATATTAAGAGAGCTGTGAATCGCATATTGAAATCAGAAGATATCAAGAATATCCAGACAGAGATCAAACAACTCACACAGACAGTGGCCACTCTACCAACCAATCAACATATTAATGAACTGCATGCCCTGTTTGAGGATATCAGAAGACAGGTCCATGATCTTACAGCTCAAAATTCAAAATTGGCAGTTGTTGAAAATTTACAGCAAATTGTAGCTAATATCAAGCAACAGCTAGGGACCATGGAATCCAATCAAGCAAATGCTCTGTCTGTTTTTGCCACCCAGCTACAAGAAATTGTGCAACAATACAAGAAACTTGTTGTGGACATAAAAATCAAGCCAGGCCATGATGATGTTGTTAGAACTATCAATGAGCACCTTGAATCTGTAACAAGTAGATTGCTCACAGCAGAAAAAGAAATAACCGGCATAATTGAAAATCCCAAACATACAGTAATTCTTGAATTGTACAGCATCCCCAACAAAGAATATGATTCACCATTTACACCAGGTGGCAAAATATATATGCTGTCCCCTGCACAATTTTATTACCAGTTTTTTGTTGGGGGCACATTGAGACCAATCAAGATCAAATATTGGCTTCAACCACAGGCACACCACTACCCTACCTTATCAATAACAAATGCTGATAACAAAATAAAAATCACCAGTGTAGAGTTAGAGGATTTTACAGATCCTAATACATTAGAAACAGCCTATACTGAAGATGATGGCTCTCTGGAATTTAAAATACAAATAGGGGACAAATTATATTTAGAAAATCCTGTAGTATCAGCTGCTGAACACCCTATAGTTGCAATATTCTTGTTTACATATTATGTCTAGACAAATTATTGTTGATGAATTACACAGACAAGCCAGACATAATTATAATAGACTGCCAGTAGTTACAAAAGGCATAGATGATTTATGGCAGAGCGACTTGATTGAGATGGCAAGTGGACAGCTGAAAGACTTAAACAAAATCAACAAGGGCTACAAGTATCTACTCACTGTCATAGATACATTTTCAAAATTTGCCTGGGCTGTGCCACTCAAATCCAAGACTGGGAAATGTGTTACAGAAGCCATCAGAACAATCATCAATCAGAGTGGAAGATCACCGCGCTATTTGCAAACAGATAATGGCAAAGAATTTTATAATTCTGTGTTTCAACAATTTATTAAAAGCCAGTCAATACAACATTATTCGAGTTACAGTGATCTCAAGGCCTCAATTGTAGAGAGATTCAACAGAACCCTAAAAAATCTTATGTATAAACAATTTACCCTCCAAGGTAATTATAAATGGATTAATATTCTTCCAGAACTTCTACATAAATATAACAACTCGGTCCATTCCACAATCAACATGAAACCCTCTGAAGTAACTTCATCTGATGAGCAAAAATTGATCAGCACTGTTTATTATCCTAAATATCAGCCAACAACAAGAAAAGCCAAATACAGGGTGGGTGATCAAGTAAGAATCAGTAAATATAAGCACTTATTCAAAAGGGGCTTTACAAGAAACTGGAGCACTGAATTATTTACAGTGGTTCAAGTTAAACCTGGGACCCTTAACACATATATAATAAAAGATCACCGAGGAGAAATTCTCAAAGGCCGATTCTATGAAGAAGAGCTCAGCAAAACTAAACAGCCTGACACATATCTCATAGAAAAAATCATCCGCAGAAAAGGCAACAAGTTACTTGTCAACAGCTGGATCGATGCAAACAAAATAATAATATGAACACCTGGGATGTTATAAAGAGGCTGCCAGAACCTGAACAGCAGAATAAGAGAAATGGAAACTTGCTGCCTGATAATATTAGATGTCTTATTGTTGGGCCATCTGCTTGTGGTAAAACTACACTAATGGTTGATAATTTTTTATTGGCACCCAACTGGTTAGACTGGAAAAACAGGCACTTGTATGTCTTTTCTAAGAGCTTGGAACAATTAAAATATCAACAGCTGATGAAGCTATATGATGGATTGGATATAGCCACTTTTGAACCAGATGTTAAACCACTCCATGAATGTCTCGATAATTCTGTTGTTGTGTTTGATGACATTATACTGGATAATCAAAACAAGGTTAGAAACTTCTTTACACAGGGCCGACACAAAAACATTGATTGCTTCTAACTGGCACAGACTTTTTCTAAAATTCCGAAGCAGCTGATCCGAGACAACAGCAATTTTATATGTGTGTTTCATCAAGACCATACCAACCTCAAACACATACATGATGAATATGTAGGTGGGGACCTGAGCTACAATGATATTTCTAAGTTTTGCAGCAGGTGCTGGAACCAGGACAGTTATGGGGTTGTCACAATTGATATGACAAGAAAACCCAATAGTGGCAAATACAGAAATAAAATCAACAATTTTCTAGACATTGAAACATATATAAATAAACATGAAAAGACCAATAATTGATGATCTTAAATTAAGAGATTATCTTGTAAAAAGATTTAAGGGATGGAAATCAGAGAACCGAGGAATTTATGAAAAACACAAACAAACAGAACAGCCTATTATTGACGCTATTGGTGAATTAGGTAAAAATATCAAAACTGTTACAGAGCAAAATCAAAATTTGATCACAGAGCTTGTACCTGTAGCTGCAAGGAACATATTAGATTATCCACTCACCCCACTTTCTAGTATTCATACACCTAGTCCTATTGGTCCTAGAAGAATTGAAGCTACTCAGGATCCTATTGAATTGGGTCGTCTTGCTCAAAAATATTTAAGCACATCTAAAGACAACAAAGATGAGGTTTTTGGCTTATATGCTGACACAGAGCGTGATGGTAGCATCATACATAGAATTGGCAATTTCAGAGTAACATTTATGGGAGATGATCTGATTGTATATTCAGAATCTCGTCTTGGAGAAAAAGGTGCTTTTGTTAAGTATCCTGGAACACCTGGATTGTGGGAACTGATGACTAGGAAGAGACCTGGCAGCTATACAGAACAAGATTATGAATATTACAAAGAAATATTAATAAAATCAGATGCTCTATACCAGAAAAATGATCCCACACAAAAAAGAGTCAAGTCTAGCAGTGGAGCAAAATACAACAATTTAATCAAGCCCATATGGTCTCAGATCAAGACTGGTAGTGGAATCAAACAATACAACACTCTGCCTAAAGAATTTGTGTGGGTTGATGATGTCAGGAAACTTGTAGATAGGTAATTGGTGATAGCTGGGGAGGAAAATGCTGGCAACCACAATTTTTACAATGAAAAGGTTGGAATTATGGACATGATAAGCACAAAATTGTCTAATTTTTTAGTGAATGACACTAAGGGGATTGGATATCTCATAAAGATTATTAATACTCTACCACCTAAATTTTGGAATATTTCTGAGGATCGGGGCTTGGTTAATGACATTATAAACAAGCTGCCATTTGAACTACATATTCCAGGCTATCAGTATTGTGGTCCCTGCACAAAATTGGACCATAGATTAAACAGAGGTGATCCTGGTGTTAATCCCCTAGATGCTGCTTGTAGAGACCATGACATAGCATACAACACACATTCTGATCTTGACAAGAGACATGTTGCAGACAAGAAATTAGAAGAGGCTGCATTTGGTAGATTTGTAAGCAAAGATGCTTCTTTAAGTGAAAAAATATCAGCATTGGGGACCACCATAGCTATGAATACCAAACACAAACTGGGGTGGGGGTTGTGAATATATATATAATAAACCTACAATGAAGGCCAAGGGTGTTATGTATCAAATACCTTATGCAGGTTTCAAATCTCTTGGACCTATTAATAATCTTCTAACTAAAAAACAGCGCAAGAAGAAAAGCTCTTGTATTGCCAAGGGCCATGGTATGAAATTGTTACTTAGTACCCTCAATTAAAAAAATTACAGCAATCAAGAAAAAAATCACGTGGGGGGGGGATTCATATTTACTATCCCTGCCATCTTAGCTGTTCTCGGGGCTGTTGGGAGCTTGGCCGGGGGATCAGCTGCCATAGCAAAAACAGTAATAGATGCCAAGAAAAATAAGGCAGAATTAGATGAGCAGAGGCGCCATAACCTGGCCATGGAGAAACAAGGCAAAGGTGTTAAGAGAGCCATGAATAAGTTTAAAAAAAACAAGAGCCGCTTACAAACCAAGATATTTAAGCTTTAATCAAGCCACTGGCCATCAAACATTTTAGAGGTGTGTACATGTCTGATTCTTAGCCAGAGCAACCACTCAACAAAGAGTGTGGCATTGTTAATTTGGATAAGTTAAAAAATCAGGGCACTCACTGGATCTGTTATCTTAAATATTTAAACAATGAGGCATTTGTGTTTGATTCATTTGGAGGTGTTCCATCTGAAAATTTAGTAAAATATCTAAAATCAACTAATCTTTATTACAATAATGCCCGTGTTCAAAAATTCAAAGATGTTAATTGTGGACATTTGTGTTTTAATAAACCATCAATTGAAGATTTTCAAAAAGCCTTGTGGTATTTAAAACATCATGGGGGTATTCCATCTCACCAGCCAAAATTCAATATTGAAACTCAAATTGCATGATGACATAGTGTATCCCAAAACAATAGCTCTCAGAGCATTTTATGGCATGTACTTGATCCCTAATATTACACACCACAACGTCACAATTGCAGTAGGGGATCAAAAAATTGTCATCACTCCAGGGCAATATAATCTATCTACTCTAAATGCTCAATTACCCAGAGGTGTAGTGTTAAGTCAAAATTCTGTCACTCACAGAGTAGAGATTGTATCTGCTACAGAAACAGTGGATCTGGGTACTATAGGAGAGCTGTTAGGCTTTGAGAACAACACGAAACTTGAAGCAGCCATCAAACACACTGCTATTAATATACCTAAATTCTTAGCCATAGAGACTCTGAATATTCACTGTAATGTGGCCGAGGGTATCATCACCAAATCAAATGGCATAGGCACTCACAAACAAACTGGGATCATTGCAACATTCAAACCTAACTCTGAATTCATGGAGCCCATCATCTACAATCCATCCCCAACATTATATTTTCCTGTGCGTCATAAAAGAATAGATTATATTGAATTGATGGTCACTAATGAAAAAGAAGAATTAGTTGATTTTGCTGGAGCCACAACAACTGCTATCATAGAGATTAATATTTAAATAAAAATACATACAAAAAAAATGGAAAATATTGAGAGTTATGAGCTACAATCATTCCCCCCAAACAGGAGGACATTTGCAAATTTAAATCAACCCAACACAGAGATTGAGGTTGATCTTGATGTAGGGGATGCCTTTATACACCCCCACAGAGCAGATCTATACATCAAATTTGATGTTGTAAAGCTCGATGGTACAGATTATCCGGCAAATTCAAATATAAGATTGGTGGACAATTTTGTGCCGCATCTATTCTCTGAAATTGAGGTCAGAAAACATGGTGTTGTTATAAACAGAGTGGGTTATCCCAGCATTACCTCCACAGCTTTGGCCACACTAAAATTATCCAAAACCGAGGCTTCTTATTACAAAATAGGTGGATTTGAGGCTGGTGATAAGATATTATCTAAAAACCACACAGTGCTGTTCCCCATGCGCCTGTTGCCAGGATTCTTCTCAGATTACAAAGATATTATGTGGAAGGGTGGTTTAAGAATCACATTTAGAAGAGCTGCAAATGATAATAATGCTTTGATGAGGTACAGTGCATTAAACTCTACAGGGAAAGCTCTGCCTAATACCCTACCTGATGAGGGCAAATGTATTATTCACACTATGGAGCTGAGAGTGCCAGTTGTTGAATATGAAGCCAGTTATGCTCTTAAATACAAAGCAGATATAATAAAAAATCCACAGGTTCCTTTACAATTTTATACATATCAATGTGTACAGAAGCCTGCATCGTACATATTATGAGTTTGATGCTACAAATTCATTCTCCAGTATACAATATGACATGCCGGATTTTGTAGTGGTACTGTTTCAGACTGGAAGACACAATAATCAGGAAAAAAATTCAAGTAAATTTGATAACTGCAACATCAAGAACATATATCTTAAAAATGGCAGAAAGAGGTATTTCCTAGAGAAAATTATAATTTAGACATGTCCAAGGATGATTTCCTTAAATTATATGAAGCATTTTCAGCATACAAACGGGTCACTACTGGCAATACTGACATGTATTACACACCAGATGAATTCAAAGCACAGAGACCCATGTTTGTCATCAACACTTCAAAAAGGAAACAAGTTGTGGTTAATGACAGGACAAACATTAAAATTATCTGTGAATTTCACGATGCACTCCCTGATGACACAATATGTAGTGTTATTCTCATAGGTGAAAAATCATATGTTTATGATGTAAGAAATGAGAGAGTCACAGAGCAATTCTAGAGGGTCTCTGCATATTACATTGTTTTAATATTAGATAAACAAATTGAACCTGGTATCCAATTGAACTTAAACCAGAAGTAAATATGTATAGGTATGGGTTTTTGGCTTAATTTCAGGTGTATCAAAAACAATATCAAGAAGAGCATATTTTTAACAAGCTTATGGACAAAAATCTGGCTGATGCAACTTTTGTAAGTGTGGACAAATCAATCTGAGGGGGCTCTTCATTTCACAGGAAATTCCCGAGGCCATTTTTACAAAAATCTTGGATTAGACGGGGTGCTACACTTGAGCAAAAAGCTCATATGGGCATGTTGAGCTAGGTTTAAGTGTAGCCAAATCTCCTTGAGGGGGGCTCTTCATTTCTCGGGTTTATCTTATATGCTTTTATACTACTAACGAGACATCTTTTTTGGGGTCTCGTTCCCCCCCCCCCTTGTAGTTCTTGCTAGGCGGCTTGTGAATTGCTTTGGACTTGTCTATGAACGACGCATCATCCTCGCTAAGTCGGTGCACTCTTAGTAGGTGTCTTTTCATGTCTGTGACGTAGTGATCTTTTACACAGACCGTGCATCTGTAGTATTTTGTCTTTCCCGGTCTCTCCTTCTGAAAATAGAAAGTCAACATTATAACAGATTGTAAAAATTGCATAATAGAGGTACAATTTTATAAGCTACTACAAACAAGGGGGCCCGGGTTTGATTCAGGCACATGGAAGAATCGAATCCAAATTCAAACTCTTGGTAAAGTGGCGATTAACCTTTCTGCGCAAGAAGTTGGCTTACATAGAAAATCACGATAAAAATAATGAGGCAGAACAGCAAGCACATCACATTTACTTCAATGATCACATATTTCAATACCCTGTATATATATTTTAACGGCGGCTTTATCGCATTTTTTAAAAATGTTTATCCAACCATATTCCAAGTTTCCGTCATCCCTATTGAGTTTATTCCTATTATCTGTGCATATATTGGCTGCCTCATACACATTGCTTTCGAAATTTTTGTTAATTTTCCTGATGACTTCTCTTTTGGCGATCTTATGCTGGTTAACTAATACATGTTCATATAATAAATGTTCATGTTGTGTAACCTAATATTCTGAAAAAAAGCTTAATTTATACTTAGTTTCCTGCACCGGCCGCTAGATGGTTCTGTCGAAAAATGTGTATAGGAAACATAAGTTTTCGTACAACAAATATTGGTACATTTGATTGTAATCATAGTGCAAAATTGTGCTTAACACTCTTCAAAAGATGTTTGAACATTAGAGCATCAAATTAAATAAGAAAATGCACTGCAGTGAATAAAAATGCATCTCCCACGAGCAACCTCTTTTGATTCTGGACTATATAAGTAAAAGCTAAAACTTTTAGTTCATTTGACTTTCTATTCTGAATGCGTATTTTGAGATAAGTTAGTTTCTACAAACTCTCCACCCTAGCTATAATTAGCCAGATTATAACATAAGAAATTATGAATAAATTATTTGGTTTTCCTATAAAAATGTGCTACATTTTGTTAGACTTTCCAAAATAATATTTGGTTTGGTAACCAAAAAATTGTTTACGACAAACAAATGGAACTTGACCAAATATTTTGGTACTGGTGAAAAATTGTTTGGTTGATTCCTATTTAACACACAACTTGTTCACCACTACCATTTTTTGGTTAATCCAAACAAACATTTGAGCACGGCATTTGAAAACTCGATTACTTTGCACGTGTGGTAGTAGACAAGTTCGTCCAATTCATATTGTCAATTGTTGGTCCTAAGAAGGACCTTTTTTTCCTCAATGTAAATATCTACATTTTTCCCTACGTCGTCGGTCTAAACGGTTTAATCATCTTCAACGCCATTTTCATTTTTTTTTTGTTTTTCTCTCCATGTGGTGTACATCGACTAGATGCTTGTCATATTTTCTTACTAGGGTCCCACAACCTCCAATGAGACATCTTTTTTTTTGGGGTCTCCTCCCCCCCCCCCCGTAGTTTTTGCTAGGCGGCTTGTCTTTTGCTTTGGACTTGTCCATGAACGACACATCATCCTCGCTAAGTCGGTGCACTCTTAGTAGGTGTCTTTTCATGTCTGTGACGTAGTGATCTTTTACAGAGACCGTGCATCTGTAGTATTTTCTCTTTCCCGGTCTCTCGTTCTGAAAATAGGAAGTCAACATTATAACAGATTGTAAAAATTGCATAATAGAGGTACAATTTTATAAGCTACTACAAACAAGAGGGCCCGGGTTTGATTCAGGCACATGGAAGAATCGAATCCAAATTCAAACTCTTGGTAAAGTGGCGATTAACCTTTCTGCGCAAGAGGTTGGCTTACATAGAAAATAACGAGGCAGAACAGCAAGCACATCACATTTACTTCAATGATCACATATTTCAATACCCTGTATATATATTTTAAATATGTAATTCCCGGCGGCTTTATCCCATTTTTAAAAAAAGTTTATCCAACCGTCTTCCAAGTTTCCGTCATCCCTATTGAGTTTATTCCTATTATCTGTGCATATATAGGCTGCCTCATACACATTCATTTCCAATTTTTTGTAAATTTTCCTGATGGCTTCTCTTTTGGCGATCTTATGCTGGTTAACTAATACATGTTCATATAATACATGTTCATGTTGTGTAACCTAATATTCTGAAAAAAAGCTTAATTTATACTTAGTTTCCTGCACCGGCCGCTAGCTGTTTCTGTCGAAAAATGTGTATAGAAAATCATAAGTTTTCGTACAACAAATATTGGTACATTTGATTGTAATCATAGGGCAAAATTGTGCTTAACACTCTTCAAAAGATGTTTGAACATTAGAGCATCAAATTAAATAAGAAAATGCACTGCAGTGAATAAAAATGCATCTCCTACGTGCAACCTCTTTTGATTCTGGACTATATAAGTAAAAGCTGAAACTTTTAGTTAATGTGACTTTCTATTCTGAATGCGTATTTTGAGAAGTTAGTTTCTACAAACTCTCCACCCTAGCTATAATTTGCCAGATTATAACATTAGAAATTATGAATAAATTATTTGGTTTTCCTATAAAAATGTGCTACATTTTGTTAGACTTACCAAAATAATATTTGGTTTCGGTAACCAAAAAATTGTTTACGACAAACAAATGGAACTTGACGGTACTGGTGAAAAATTGTTTGGTTGATGCCTATTTAACACACAACTTGTTCACCACTACCATTTTTTGGTTAATCCAAACAAACATTTGAACACGGCATTTGAATAATCGATTACTTTGCACGTGTGTTAGTAGACAAGTTCGTCCAATTCCTATTGTCAATTGTTGGTCCTAAGAAGGACCTTTTTTTTCCTCAATGTAAATATCTACATTTTTCCCTACATCGTCGGTCTCAACGGTTTAATCATCTTCAACGCCATTTTCATTTTTTTTTGTTTTTCTCTCCATGTGGTGTACATCGACTAGATTCTTGTCATATTTTCTTACAAGGGTCCCACAACCTCCAATGAGACATCTTTTTTGGGGTATCCTCTTCCCCCCTCTGTAGTTTTTGCTAGGCGGCTTGTGAATTGCTTTTTACTTGTCGATGAACGACGCATCATGCTCGCTAAGTCGGTGCACTCCTAGTAGGTGTCTTTTCATGTCTGTGACGTAGTGATCTTTTACACAGACCATGCATCTGTAGTATTTTCTCTTTCCCGGTCTCTCCTTCTGAAAATAGAGAGTCAACATTATAACAGATTGTAAAAATTGCATAATAGAGGTACAATTTTATAAGCTACTACAAACAAGAGGGCCCGGGTTTGATTCAGGCACATGGAAGAATCTAATCCAAATTCAAACTCTTGGTAAAGTGGCGATTAACCTCTCTGCGCAAGAGGTTGGCTTACATAGAAAATCACGATAAAAATAACGAGGCAGAACAGCAAGCACATCACATTTACTTCAATGATCACATATTTCAATACCCTGTATATACATTTTAAATATGTAATTCCCGGCGGCTTTATCCCATTTTTTAAAATAGTTTATCCAACCGTCTTCCAAGTTTCCTTCATCCCTATTGAGTTTATTCCTATTATCTGTGCATATATAGGCTGCCTCATACACATTCCTTTCCAATTTCTTGTTAATTTTCCTGATGACTTCTCTTTTGGCGATCTTATGCTGGTTAACTAATACATGTTTATATAATCCTGTCTTTTGTATACCCTCCTTTACATCTTTATCGTGCTCACCCCATCTAATTTGCATACTTCTCCCTTTCTGTCCCACGTATTCCTTTCCGCGTACTATCCTGTACACTCCCTTTTGCTCTTCAGGGTTATCACGGCTATCTCTCCTCCCTTTCTTATAAGACGTGATGTGTTTTTCAATGGTCCGAGGTGCTCTCACCCCACATTTTATCCCGTATCCCCTTACGGATTTTTCAATTTTCTCGGAAACACCCGGGGTGTAAGGGGTACCTTCCACGTAGGCGCCCAAAAGTCAACCTCACTTCCACGTAGTGCACCCTGGACTGCAGACTAACGAGGCTCTGGCGACTGGCACTATGGCCAGTATAATTTTGTGTGTGTTGTCCTGTTTTATGTCCTTGTGTGCTGAGTGCGCGTTTACAGCCTCAGCTTTTAACAGAAGTCAGAACATTTTAAGGTTTTAAAATTTTAGTTATGCAACGTTAGAGTTGTTATTTGTAATGGACCCCGTATAATGTGACGGGAGCAAATTAGCCTAAGTGCTGACGCTCCCAAAATTTTAAATTCAAACTCAAACTCAAACTCGGAAACACCCTTAAAATACGGAATCCCGACAAAATACGTGTTCTTTTTATCTTTTCCAACCTCTGTTTTATCTTCACCATTATCATTTTGTGATAGTTCTTGTCTAACAATCTGTTTTGCTTTCGTTTTGCCATCTTCACCCATCGAACTCTCGAGCTCCATCACTTTTACCCCCAGGCAGTTTCACGTAATCTTGAAATCTCTCTTCAAAGTTCTTTTCAACTTTCCCTCGCTGTACGAGGCTCATTATTAATGTTATTATTATTATTGGCACGTTTATCCTGGTACTTGCCTCTCCCCCCAGACAAAAAATTTGGTTGTACCTCTGGTATGATATTTTTCTGCAAATTTTGTGTGACAAAAATAATTTGAGTAATTAATTTGACGTAAACGGGGGGGGGGATGTTCTACCTTTTTGGGGGGAAGTGCATCATGGGCCTTGGGGGGAATGGGCACACCTGGCTAGTAGTGACGTATTATCACAAAATATATATAAAAAAGGTAAGGTACATGTAGTGTTGAAAAGATGTGAAACAAATCCAAGTATTTTGATCCAATTTGCTACAGGTGCTCCTCGCATGAGAGGCTAGAATAAGTGGAGAGCAGGTAAAGTGAAGGAGGTGATGTGGGCAGCTGGAAAACAGCAACTGGTGTAAAGCAGTCATTGTAGTCATCTTTCAGCAGGTAGCGCAGAGATCTCTGGGCAATCTAAGCCAATTCTTGTGATGCTTAACCACATCTCTTCTGGTGACAGTGTTAAGCCTTGTTCCCATGTTAATAAATCAATCAGTTGCTGACCAAGGCAAAATTTATTGTAGAAAAAAATATACAGTAAATCGTAACATGTCCACACTCTAACAGGGTCTTCTTGAGACAAAGGTTTACAATAATTTGATGTCAAGATCCAAACATCATCTTATATATACATTTGCACATCTCTTCGTGCATTCAAGATCGTGATTCACTGTGTCTTTCATTTGCCACAATCATTTTTCTATTCTGATGTTTCCCATGCTATTTCTAAGACATTAAATGTGGGGTGCAAGCAGTGTTCTTCAAGTAAAGATCACTGAAATGCCAACCTCTCTTACATGCAGTGCATCCTGAAAACTGTGTTGCAGGCTAACGAGGCTCTGGTGACTGGAACCTCAGCCAGGATAATCCTCTGTGGTGCTACATCGCACGATGGTTGAAAATACTATATTGTTTCTGCGTATTTTCAATAAATAGATACAGAAGGCATGTAAAAAATAAAGTACCTTAGTAGGGGTAAAAAGGCAGTTCTGCAACAGAAAGTGTTGCTTTTTTTGCAGCCTTAACGGAAAATATCGTAAGGCAAACGCGAAAGTGGTGCGCTCAAGGTTGCCAACCTACTGGGCTCTCGCCATAGCCTTTTACGATGGGGGTTCACCAACATCAAGAGTAGTACAGTGTGCCCGGTTCACCAACATTACGTGAGGCTCAGTGTTGCCAACCCACCCCAAGAAAATTTCACTATGTGATCTTTTACAGGCGAAGCTAACCTACCAATAGGAGTTGGCAACACTGACTAGTTGCTTCTCAGCGTCTTGGAAAACGTCTTAAGACTAATATCTTAATCTTTAAGAAAGTCGACTTCCGGTTTGTCAATTCCGGTCTGTCAAGAAAATTTTCTTGAGACAAATATCTCAAGACGTTTTTCCGAGACATTGATTTTCTTGGCTCCTAATTGAGCTAGGATGACGATTTTAGGTTTGTTGGATAGGATTCGACGAGAACTATTCGACTGGCAAATATATTCGATTCTACCCCCCTCTATTTTTTCTAGCATACTGATCTATTGCATGCTAACCAAACCTGTTGGGAGGCAGGTGGCTCTTGTAACGCCACGAATGTATGTAATGCGATTTGTGGTAAGAGGGGGCCAATTTTCAACTTACAGCTAGAAAATGTTTCTACAAAATAACCATGCCTATGAACATGTTTGGCTTCAGGAAGCAAGCTATGGAAGTGCCCGTCCAGCCCACGTCGTCGTCGAGCTTCAACGAACTCCTGCCTTCCATGCTATCTAAACTTAACGGTCTGTTAATTATACACTTGAATAGCATTTTGACCCAGTGTGACGAGGATGTGGGCAAAACTTTCTATGTATTCAACAACAACTTGAATTATTACCAGTTCTCCATCTCCGGCAAACTTAAGTTCGACATGAAACCCGAGAACGAAGGGGTGGCCAAGGTTTCCTCCGGCAAGAACATCTATCGCATCAAGCATGATAGAGTAGTGGTGTTTGTGGTGGGGACAGTGCCAGAAAGGAAGAGCTCTCCTCAAGCAGCTTTGCTACACTTAAAACAAGCTCAACATGCCCATATGAGCTTTTTGCTCAAGTGTGGAACCTCTTCTAATCCAAGATTTTTGTAAAAATGCCCTCAGGAATTTTTCAGAAAAGAAGAGCTCTTCTCAGATTGATTTGTACATACTTACAAAAGTTGCATCAGCCAGATTTTTGTCCATAAACTTGTCAAAAATTGGCCATACCAGAAATTAATCAAAAACCCATACATACACACACATATTTACTTCTGGTTTAAGTTTAATTGGATACCAGGTTTAATTTGCTTATCTAATATTAAAACAATGCAATATGCAGAGCCCTTTTAGAATTGCTCCGTGTTTGCATGTTTCCCCCTCTGTGGCAATGTGTGTAATTCCCGAGACGGTAGTATTGATTTTTGTTTTGCATGTTTCTCTTCAGCGCCAGTATTTACAGAAATTCCCGAGTATTGCATCAGCCAGTATTGTAAGAGTGACTGAGGGGAACAGATGTGTTGATACAGTGCTTCTCATACTTACAGGCCTGTTTGCTTTAATTCAGCAATATAAAATCTGATATTTGTTGTAATCCACTCATATTTAGAGTCAGTGTGAATGAATATTTATTATCTTTTTCCACTTGTGGGCTATTGGCTTTACAACCTGTCATAAGATTAATATTAATAATATTAATCCATAGAGATTAGATTTAAAACCCAGGAAATTTTATATAAATACCAAAGCCAAAAATATTAAGTGTATACACACCTACACACATACACACACACACAAAGCACACAGCTGAACCTAACTGATATTTTTTATTCAGTATAAAGTTTTGAATTGAAACCCAGGAAATTGTATATATTAAACAACAACAAAAATGCCGAATCAAAAATATTGTAATCAGTGCAATAAAAATATATTTAGCTCTAATTGGGCCAGACACCAAAAAATTTGTAACCCAGACAAATATAAAACTCCCACAAAAATTTGCCCCAAATGCGATAGAAAATATAACATGCAATATTTCACATATACACATAAAGATACTTGCTCTGCACAATCATCAACACAACCATCTACATCTGGTCTGAAAAGAAAGCATGAAGCACCTCTTAATGCCAGAGCAGCAAAGCAGCCACGCTATCAACCCATCCGTAGCAGTTTTAATGCCCAACTTAGGGATTACCGGTTTGAATCAGAGCCAAGATGTGGCATTGAGAATTTTTTGAACAGTAAAAATTCTGATCTGCAGGCAATTCTAAATGCACAAAATGGGTCTTATAAGCTCTCCCTCAAATTGTTTGTACAATATAAGAAACCAAATGGCACAAAATTTACACAGCCCCACATAACAGAAACTGTACCGGTATATTCAAATGCAGACAAAATAATAAGCAGTTTGATGGATCAACTGAACATCAAACACTCTGAATTTGCAGCAAAAGAGTCCGGATGGAGCCTATGTGGCTCTCCGCACAAGTTATATGTTAATATTTCTGAATTCAGCCCATTAAAAGGTTCCACTTATGTGCCATTACCTGCCAATATCAAAAACAAAAGAGCCGTGGTCAATATAAAAAATAATGACCAGAAATGCTTTTTGTGGTGTATTTTAGCTGCTCTGTATCCAGTTTCAAGGAATCCTGAGAGAATAAGTTATTACAAACAGCATGAACATGATTTTGACGATGCAATGGAGGGTTTAGAATATCCAATGTCTGTTCAGAATATTGATAAATTTGAAAAAAGGGCCAGGCATATCAATGGCAAACAATTATCTATTAATGTATTTATTTGTTCCACTGGCAATTGCCCGATAGCACCTCTCAGAATCAGTACACTTGATGATGAATCTGCTATTCCAATTGATCTGCTCTTAATTGAAGGGGATGGCACATATCATTATACTCTGATCCATAATCTTGAAGCTTTAGTGAGAACACAACTAGACAAATATAAAAAAATATTCAAGTTGTGCAGAAGATGTTTAACTGTATTTGATGGTAGAAAAATGGTGAAGGGGGTTCGGGAAGAGAATGCTGAAATTGCAAAAAACAAGGGGTGTAAGGGGTGATCTTCCACGTAGTACACCCAAATGTCAACCTCACTTCCACGTTAGTGCACCCTGGACTTAAGACTAACGAGGCTCTGGCGACTGGCCCCATGACCAGTATAATTTTGTTTGTATTGTCCTGTTCTTTTGTCCTTATGTGTGCTGAGTGCCCGTTTACAGCCTCAGCTTTTAACAGAAGTCAGAACATTTTAAATTTTTTAGTTATGCAACGTTAGAGTTGTTATTTGAAATGGTAAGGGGCTGGCCCCCGTATAATGTGACGGGAGCAAAATAGCCTAAGTGCTGACGCTCCCAAAATTTTAAATTCAAATTCTAGTCAAATTGCAAAAAACAAGTTAATTGAGCATCTGAAATACTGTGGCAACCATAAACCTGTTCATATGGTGATGCCCAATCCAAGTGAAAATTGCAAATTCAAAAAGTTTGAAGCCTTGTTGGAACACCCAGCATATATTGCCTGTGATTTTGAATCGAACCTCAAATCTCTTGCATTCTGCAATCCAGATCCCGAGGAATCTTCAAGTACACCATACCAGATACATGAACCTTCCAGCTTTTGTTGTGTGGTTATACAGAATGGTGTTGTTATTAAAGAATATTCATACATGGGACCAAATGCCATCAAAATATTTGCACATAGAATAGAAAATGTGTGCCGTGACATAGCATCTAACATCTTATTAATATCAAAGCCCCCCCTCCATGTAGGACTGCCTTGACGGGGCGAGGGGGCTTAGTAGGGAGGCCATTTTCATCTCATCATTTCATCCATTCTTCATATCCATATCTCACGTTTTTCACCATTCCATCACGTCATTCATCTCCATATCTTTGACCTCCCTCTAAGAAACTAAGGTAGGGAGGTCATTTTCATCTCATCATTTCACTCATTCTTCACATCCATATCTCACGTTTTCACCATTCCATCACGTCATTCATCTCCATATCTTTGACCTCCCTATAACTAAGGGTCCTGCTAGAGGAGACAACCTCGATAAAAAAACCCTATCCCAAGGTGTGAGTTGCACGTGCCGATGGGACATTGTTGGCTGCAGGGGTAGGTGCGAACGTGGCCTCGGGGATTTCGGTTTGGTCCTCGAGTAGCCTCCATTTTTGGGGGTAGGCCTTCCTCGGCATAGAGGGCATGTCGAGGCGACAATTTATGGACCCTCCACAATAATAACATTTTGTATATGGGTACAAAAAACAACTCAAACGGGGGGAAACCCCCAAAACGAGCGCGGCCTTCGAGCCCGCTTGAATTATTGGAAAAGACAAGTAACGTGCCACGTTATCTTGTGATTAGTATAGTGCAGAAGACCGAGAGTAACGATGAATCTGCAACAACCAAGAAACATGGAGCTGCTACATTAAAGGACTTGTCACCATTTCTGATCAAGAAACAGCTAGACTACGCTGCTGGTTCAGATGTACCAGAAATAAAAAAGATGCGAAACGGGAGTCTACTCATCCAGACCAGCACAGATCGCCAGACAAACAACCTTTTAAAGCTAAGATCTTTGGGCAACTTCCCCGTTAATGTTGAACCTCACCGTCAACTTAACAGTAGTAGAGGTGTGATTCGCCACTGGGATCTGCTAAATGCTGAGGAGGAAGAGATTCTTGAAGCACTCTCAGACCAACATGTGACCGCAGTGCAGCGAATAAAGATTCGTAAGTCCGGAGAACTAGTACCAACTGCTTCACTCATAGTGACGTTTCAAACGACCACTCTCCCAGCTATTGTACGGGCTGGATATTTGAGACTCAAAGTCCGTCCGTACATACCTAACCCGATGCGTTGTTTCAAATGCCAGCACTTTGGGCACACTCAGCCTTCCTGCAAGGCCACTACCGCCCTTTGTGGTAAGTGTAGTAAGCCTGATCATGGGACCGAACCTTGTTCTTCAGGTCCCAAATGCATTAACTGCCAAGGCGAGCACCCAGTCTGGCATCGTGACTGCCCCTCTTTCCAACAAGAGAAGAAAATCAGAGAGTTGGTCGTCACAGAGAAAATCTCTGCTGGTGAAGCAAAACAACGTCTCCGTGACAGCATACGCACCAGTTTACCTGTGCCATTCGCTACAGTTGCTGCAGCTGCTCTTAGCCGTCGCAGTGTAGGTGTACAAACCAGCGACGTGTCCACGCAAACAACAACGCTTCCCGTAGTAGCTCGTCCTGCTTCGAGGAAACCAGCAACCACTCCCCGCTCCACAGAGAAGAAGTTGAAACAGGTTCACACAAAAGAATACTTCCTGAAGACCAGTAGCTCTCCAGTCAGGGTGGCAGCCACCACCCTGAAACTTAAGGCGCAGCTCAAAGCTGCCCGGCGGGCGCTCAAAGCACCCGCCCCCACTCCTCCTCCTTCATCCCCTTCGCCCTCTGTGTCCTTACCCGAGGACATGATACAAGACGAAGCCGCGGATGAAGAATTTATCAAGGTGACAGGGCCTAGAAATAGAGTACGCCTTAAAAGGTAACTATAATACCTCCAGCTATGGCTTATTGTCTCCAATGGAACCTTAACGGTTTCCGTACACATCTCGAGGAACTGCAAATTCTAATATCTGAATTTGACCCTGCCATTATATGTCTCCAAGAGACACATTTTCGTCCAAATGAATCAGTGATTCTAAACGGATACACGCTTTACCGCACCGACAAGCTTCCTGAGGGTCGTCGTGCACACGGCGGTGTTGCAATCGGTGTTCGAGATAACATCCACTCAACGCCAATCTTTCTCACCACCCCCCTCCAAGCTGTCGCCGTGCGGATCCATCTACCACAGCCAATATCTGTGTGCTGTGTCTACATCACAAGGGAGGAGCGATTCTCTCTTGAGGACTTCCTTTCTATATTCGAACAACTTCCGTCTCCTGTAGTTCTTTTGGGCGATTTTAATTCCTACCATTGCTTGTGGGGCTCCGTTCGTACAGAGCCCCGGGGTCAAATTGTAGATCAATTCCGTGAGGCATCAGATTTAACGTTGCTGAATGATGGGACTCCCACATATTTCAGTCCTTCCTCTGGCACATATTCTGCGTTGGACTTGTCCTTTTGCAGTCCCAGCCTTGCTCCTACCACATCTTGGAGCGTTCATCCTGATCTATGTGGGAGTGATCACTTCCCTCTCATTCTTACCTTCGAACATCTTCAGCAATCACGTGAACAACACCCTCACTGGAATCTCAGTCGGGCCGACTGGGTTGCCTTCGAGCGTGCAGTGGACCTTGAAGTCGATCTTGCGTGGACTTTACCACCAATCGACGCCTTAGATGTCTTTGTGTCAGGAGTGCATGATGCTGCACGCACCTCCATTCCACATCCCAGTGGACCTGCGAGGCGACGCCCAGTCCCCTGGTGGACTGCGGAGATCGGTGCAGCCATCAAAGCCCGCAATCATGCTCTCGATCGATTTAATAGGAACCACACTGCCGCAAACCTCGAGCAGTTCCGCATTAAACGTGCCCGTGCCCGTCAGCTCATTCGAGCCAGTAAGAAGGCGTGCTGGGTCCAATACGTGTCTTCTCTGACGAAGCAGGCTTCGTCGAAAGCCGTTTGGACCAAAGTACGTCGCATACAGGGGGGTGCATCTACTCCTCTGAGCGCTCTGGAGCACGATGGGACGTTGTACACAGATTCCGGAGACATAGCTAATATCTTGGCCACGCAGTTTTCTGGTGCTTCTAGCTCTGTAAATTATGAACCACGTTTCCGCCGTGAGAAGGACCGTCAGGAACGACGCCCTCTCGTTTTTCGAAGTCATAACACCGAGCCATACAACTCTCCATTCACTGAACGGGAGTTCGATCAGGCACTTCGAGATTCTAAGAACACAGCTCCTGGAGTGGACAAGATCCACTATGAGATGCTTCGTCATCTGCCCATTGGAGCCAAACATTTCCTTTTGGCGGTATTCAACAGGCTTTGGTTGGAGGACTCTTTCCCCACTTCCTGGAAAGAAGCTATTATTGTTCCCATCCTGAAACCAGGTAAACAACGCACCGCAGCCTCGAGTTAGAGGCCTATTGCCTTAACTAGCTGTGTGTGCAAGTTGATGGAACGCATGATCAACAAGCGTCTCACCTGGTTTTTGGAGGAAAACTGCTTGATAAGTAATTTTCAATGTGGTTTTCGCTCCAACCGTTCCACACTGGACCATCTGGTTCAGCTGGAAACACACATTCAGGATGCATTCCTCAACAAGGAACATTTAGTTGCAGTTTTCTTTGACCTCCAAAAAGCATATGACACAACGTGGCGTTTTGGCATCCTAAAGCAGCTCCATTCTTGGGGCGTCCGTGGCCATATGGCGTACTTTATTAAAAACTTTTTATCTGATCGTTTTTTCCGCGTACGTGTTGGGAACTCCTTTTCGGATCTTCACGAACAAGAGAACGGTGTCCCGCAGGGCAGCGTATTAAGTGTGACTCTGTTTGCCATAGCAGTGAACAGTGTTATGGCAAGCATTGTTGCCCCTGTACATGGTCTTCTGTATGTAGACGACCTCACGATCTTTTGTCGCTCACGGAATCTCGCGTCAGCTTCTCGTCAACTCCAACTGACGATAAACCGTTTGGTTGAGTGGTCCTCCCAAACAGGTTTCACCTTCTCATCCGAGAAATCCGTGTGTGTTCACTTTTGTCGTCAACGTACATGTCATTTCGATCCTGACCTGTACATGGGGAAATCTCCCCTGTGCTTCGTGAATGAGGTCCGCTTCCTGGGCCTCATTTTCGATAAGAAATTAACATGGCTACCTCACCTTCGCCAGTTAAAGTTCTCTTGTCTTCGAGTTCTCAACCTTTTACGCGTTTTATCTCATACTTCTTGGGGTGCTGATAGGACGGTATTGCTTCGCCTATACCGTGCACTCATCAGGTCGAAGCTAGATTATGGATGTGTTGTGTATTCTTCTGCTCGCCCATCTAGACTTCGCATCCTAGACACTGTCCACCATGCTGGTATACGTGTGTGCACTGGTGCCTTTCGGACCAGTCCCGTCGCCAGTTTGTATGTAGAGGCATCTGAGCCGCCGCTGTCTCTGCGAAGACAGCGGCTGGTAGTTAACTACTTCCTCCATCTTCGCTCGATGCCTTCACATCCTTCATTCCACACCATCTCAGACGAGGGTAGGCTGGCAAGGTATCGGCTTCACCCTAATGTCACTAGACCATTTGGTGTTCGTGCAGACGAGATCCTGTCAGCACTTGGTGTTGACAGTGATCTTCCTGGCGTCTCACCACTCATTTCGCCTCTCCCTACCTGGGAGTTTCCTGCACCTTCTATCGATTTTTCTCTGACTGCTCTTCCAAAGTCAGAGACACCAATGGTTGTATACCAGCAACGGTTTTTAGAACTTCGTGCGAAGCACCCCAATTTTAATGTGTTTTACACGGATGGGTCCAAGACATTCGAATCAGTTGGTTGCGCCTTCGTCCTAGACTCTCAAAGTTCCAGTTACTTGCTACATCCTGCCTGTTCCATCTATACGGCAGAGTTGTACGCCATTCTAAAGGCACTGGACTTTGCAGACGTCAATGGTCTGAAGAAAGTCCTTGTGTGCTGTGATTCGACCAGCGTGTTGCAGTCTCTGGATTCGCCGTATTCCCGGCATCCAGTAGCGCAACGCATCTTCAGACGGCTTGTGTCCTTATCTGCCAGCACAGATGTACACTTCTGTTGGGTCCCTAGCCACGTGGGCATCCAGGGGAACGAAGCAGCTGATGCTGCCGCCAAGTCTGCTGATGCAGATGGCGACGTTCTCGTCCACCTTTTGCCAGCTAGCGACCTGCAGAATGTGTTCCGTTCTCGCCTTCTTGACACTTGGCAGACCGAGTGGGATGTGGAAACGGGGAACAAGCTTCACGCTGTTAAGCCCACCATAGGTGTTTGGCGTTCCTCGTCTCGTCCCTCTCGGCGAGAAGACGTTATTCTTACCCGCCTGCGTATAGGACACAGCCGTCTCACGCATGGTCACCTACTGCAAGGGCTGGACCCTCCGTTGTGTCGTACTTGTAATGTTATTCTAAGCATCCGACACATTCTCGTTGAATGTGTCGATCTTGCTTACCTCCGGCAGACTTTTAACCTTTCCGGCTGTTTGTCATCCCTCTTGGGTGATGACAGCAGTATTTTATCACGTGTTTTTAGTTTTTTGCGAAGAGCTGGACTCTTCCACCGTCTGTAAGGAGGTTTTTAGTTTATTCTGACTTTTTAATATGTTGTGTTTGTCTCGTGCAGGTCTTTTTACAACCTGGCACTTTTAGTTTTTCCCAAGGGGCTATCTACACCCCCTTTTTTAAATCTAAGTCAGAATTTTAGATAAGGGGACATTTCCCCGTATACACAGAAGGGTGCGAAATGGCCTTAAGTGCCGACGCACCCATAAATTTTAACTCAATCAATCAATCAATCAATCAATCAATATCAAAGCCCATGTTGCCTTTAACAGAGAAACAGAATGAAGATTTCAACAATGCAAAAAAATGCCCGGTATGTGATTGTGAATTTTCAGATACAAATATCAAGGTGAAACACCATTCTCATACAGATGGTAAATTCTTAATGGCCCTGTGTAAAAGCTGTAATATTAAGATCAAGAGACCAAGATTTATCCCCATATTTTGCCATGGAGCATCCAATTATGATTTCCATCATCTGATCAGGTACGAGGGGTTTGAGAAGCAGAATTTAAATATTTTAGCTGAAAATGATGAGAAATATATTGCCATTACCAAAATAATTAAAGTTAATGGTGTTCCTATTCACATAAGATTTCTTGATTCTTACAGAATTTTATCTGCTAGCCTGGCTACACTGGTAAATCAATTATCTGATGATAAATTCAAAATCACACGTGCATTGTTTCCAAATCTGGACCTGAAATTAATTAGGCGGAAGGGTGTATATCCATATGACTATGTTACAGATTTTTCTAAATTTGATGAGTGTTCCCTGCCACCACAAGAAGCGTTTTACAGCAGAATCAGAGGATCTGGAATCAGTGATGAAGATTATCACCATGCTCAGTTGATGTGGAACAATTTAAATTGCCAGACATTTGGTGATTATCACAAGGCTTATTTGAAACTTGATGTCACCCTCTTAGCTGATATATTGCAGGCATTCAGAAAATCTTCCATGCAAAATTATGAACTGGATCCAATATATTTTTACAGTGCCCCGGGCCTAGCATGGGCCGCAACGTTTTTGAACACTAAAATGCAATTGGATCTGATCCAAGATCAAGATATGTATCTGTTTATGGAGAAATGTATAAGAGGAGGGATGGTGCAATGTTCCCAGAGATATGCCAGAGCAAATAACAAATATATGCCTGATTATGATCCAGCACGGCCATCAAATTATATAGTGTATGTAGATGCAAACAGCCTCTATGGTCATGCCATGATGCAAAAACTGCCATATGCAGGGCTTGAATGGGTTGAAGATTTCAATATTGAAGATCTTCAGGATTTTGATGACAGTGACTATGGCCTCTTCTTAGAGGCTGATCTGATAATTCCTGATGATTTGCACAATAAATTTTTCTGATCTGCCCCCAATTCCCGAGGTTCAGTGCTCACCTGGCTCTAAACAGAAGAAGCTCATGATGACTCTGGAGCCGAAACAGGGTTATGTCATATATTACAAAAACCTCCAGTTCCTGATGAAACATGGTGTTCAAGTGACCAAAGTTGGCAAAGTTTTGAGGTTCAAGCACTCAAGATGGTTGAAACCATACATTGATACAAACACGGAGCTTCGAACATCTGCAAAGAGCCAATTTGATAAGGGCTTGTTTAAATTGATGGTGAATTCTGTGTATGGCAAAACTATTGAAAATGTCAGAAAACATACCGATGTTAAAATAATTACTGACCCCAGCCTGAGCAAAAAATTGGTTGCAAAGCCTAATTTCAATTATAGAAGAATTTATGATGAGCACATGGCACTTTTCAACATGAAGAAAACAAAGATCAAATTTGATAAACCTATTTATGTAGGGGCTGTGATATTGGAATCGTCCAAATTACATATGTTAACATTGTATTATGATGTGTTGAAACCTTTTTATGGTGATCGTGTAAAACTGATGTACATGGATACGGATAGTTTTGTTCTTGATATTAAAACAGAAGATGTTTATCAAGATATGTCACAGCCTGAATTGTTTCAATACTTTGATACCAGTGAACATACAATAATTCAACACCACCACAACAAAAAGGTGCCTGGCAAGTTAAAAGATGAGACACTTGGTGATGTTATTGTGAAATTTGCTGGGTTAAGTGCCAAGATGTACAGTTTTAAAACTTGTAGTGCTGTTGTCAAAAAAGCCAAGGGCATTGGCAAAGTAGCTGTGGAAAAAGAGCTTAAATTTGAAAATTATGAAGATTGTCTCAAATCCCAGAGTTCAATCAGAACATCAGAAAATAGAATTCAGAGTGAGGATCACTTGTTGACTTCAAATATTGTAAGAAAAGTGGCCCTGGACCCACATGATGATAAGAGATGCATTTTATCATGTGGCATACATACTCTACCATGGGGTCATTGTGATTTGAAAAATGGAAATCAATGCCCAATTACAGAGCATGATTTGAAATAAATAAACATGCCTATGAACTTATTTGGGTTCAAAAAACAGGCTATTATGGACCTGCCGACACCACAACCCTCTTCTGATATGCTGTCTAAACTGAGTGGCTTGTTAATTATTCATCTGAACAGCATACTTACAGATATTGATGATGAAACAGGCAAAATATTGTACATATTTAACAATAATTTAAATCATTACCAATTACCTGTAGGTGGGCAATTGCAATTTATTACAACCCCTGAGGGTGATGTCAAGATTTCAATAGGGAGAAATATTTATAGAATTAAGCACTCAAACATGATTTCTGGCACTGTTTATACTGTTTCTGCTGGTGACTGCTTATATATTGAGGTCCCTGGATCCTATGACAAGCTTATACCCTTTTTTATAGAATTAAGAATCAGATACTCTATAATAAATAACCACTAAAATAAAAATGCCTAATAATATATTTGGCCATACAAGACATGAAGATCACAGTGATGAGATTCTGATGCTTGATGTCAGAGTCAAGAAATTAAGAAGTGATTTACAAGCTTTACAAACCACACTCAATGCCAGTCTTCAATTAGAAATTACAAATTTGCAATCACAATGCATGGACCCTCTTCTTAAAATTGATTCTGAACTCAAATTATTGCTTCAAAAATATACTGATCTGGCAACATTGGATAATTTTCAAAGTTTAGAAGAGGCTGTAGCAGCTCTTCAAGCCAAATTTAAGACCCAGGCTAACAACTCCGAGCAATTGAAACAACAATTGGAAGAGCAGATAAATAATGTCCAGGCACAGCTCCAAACAATTGTCAAAAGCATAAAATCACAAGAAGATTTTGATCTAGTGATTTCCACTCTAAAGGAACAGATTCAATCACTCCAAATACCTAATCTGGACCCCTTGAACAATGCCATAGCCGAGGTTAAAGAAAAAATTGAGACACTTGAAAATTTTATGAACAATTTGCCATCTTCTGATGCTTTGAATGCAATAACTCGGAGTGTTGCAAACATCAAGCTGCAACTTGAAACATATGAAGATTTTGGAAAAATTCAAAGTTCCATAACCCATCTTGAGGGTACAATAGCAGCAGTGCAAAGTGATTTGACAAATGTACTAGAATCTCGCCTGCCTGGGATTGTAGATACACTTGTCAGTGTCCAGCACCAAATCACAAAGCTTGAAAACCTCAACACTGAATCTGAACTATCTCATTTTCATCACTTGATAGATGATATCCAAACAAAACTTGAAATTTTACAACAATCCACACCCACTCAGGCAGATATAGCCCTGCTCCAAAATGCTATGCAAAATGTGGCTGATGCTTCTGAATTAAACAATGTGAAATTGGCACTTGAATCTTTGCAAAATACAGTATCAAATCTTCCCACATCACAGGAACTTAAAAATATTAAGAGAGCAGTGAATCGCATATTGAAATCAGAAGATATCAAGAATATCCAGGCAGAGATCAAACATCTCACTCAGACAGTGGCCACTCTACCAACCAATCAACATATTAATGAATTGCATGCCCTGTTTGAGGATATCAGAAGACAGGTCCATGATCTTACTGCTCAAAATTCAAAATTGGCAGTTGTTGAAAATTTGCAACAAATTGTAGCTAATATCAAGCAACAGCTAGGGACCATGGAATCCAATCAAGCAAATGCTCTGTCTGTTTTTGCCACCCAGCTTCAAGAGATTGTGCAACAATACAAGAGACTTGCTGTGGACATAAAGATCAAGCCAGGCCATGATGATGTTGTTAGGACCATCAATGAGCACCTTGAATCTGTAACAAGCAGATTGCTCACAGCAGAAAAGGAAATAACAGGCATAATCGAGAATCCAAAACATACAGTAATTCTTGAATTGTACAGCATCCCCAACAAAGAATATGATTCTCCATTTACACCAGGTGGCAAAATATATATGCTGTCCCCTGCACAATTTTATTACCAGTTTTTTGTTGGGGGCACATTGAGACCAATCAAGATCAAATATTGGCTTCAACCACAGGCACACCACTACCCTACCTTATCAATAACAAATGCTGATAACAAAATAAAAATCACCAGTGTAGAGTTAGAGGATTTTACAGATCCGAATACATTAGAAACAGCCTATACTGAAGATGATGGCTCTCTGGAATTTAAAATACAAATAGGGGACAAATTATATTTAGAAAATCCTGTAGTATCAGCTGCTGAACACCCCATAGTTGCAATATTCTTGTTTACATATTATGTCTAGACAAATTATTGTTGATGAATTACACAGACAAGCCAGACATAATTTTAAGAGGCTCCCAGTAGTCACAAAGGGCATAGATGATTTATGGCAGAGCGACTTGATTGAGTTGGCAAGTGGGCAGTTGAAAAACTTAGACAAAATCAACAAGGGCTACAAGTATCTACTCACTGTAATAGACACATTTTCAAAATTTGCCTGGGCTCTGCCACTCAAATCCAAGACTGGAAAATGTGTTACAGAAGCCATCAGGACAATCATCAATCAGAGTGGAAGATCCCCGCGCTATTTGCAAACAGATAATGGCAAAGAATTTTATAATTCTGTGTTTCAACAATTTATTAAAAGCCAGTCAATAAAACATTACTCGAGTTACAGTGATCTCAAAGCCTCAATTGTAGAGAGATTCAACAGAACCTTAAAAAATCTTATGTATAAACAATTTACCCTCCAAGGTAATTATAAATGGATTAATATTCTTCCAGAACTTCTACATAAATATAACAACTCGGTCCATTCCACAATCAACATGAAACCCTCTGAAGTAACTTCATCTGATGAGCAAAAATTGATCAGGACTGTTTATTATCCTAGATACCAGCCAACAACAAGAAAGGCCAAATACAAGGTGGGTGATCAAGTAAGAATCAGCAAATATAAGCACTTATTCAAAAGAGGCTTTACAAGAAACTGGAGCACTGAATTATTTACAGTGGTTCAAGTTAAACCTGGAACCCTTAACACATATATAATAAAGGATCATCGAGGAGAAATTCTCAAAGGCAGATTCTATGAAGAAGAGCTCAGCAAAACTAAACAGCCTGACACATATCTCATAGAAAAAATCATCCGCAGAAAAGGCAACAAGTTATTTGTCAAATGGCTGGGTCATCCGGAAAACAGCTGGATCGATGCAAACAAAGTGATAATATGAGCACCTGGGATGTTATAAAGAGGCTGCCAGAACCTGAACAGCAGATTAAGAGAAATGGCAACTTGCTGCCTGAAAATATTAGATGTCTTATTGTTGGGCCATCGGCTTGTGGTAAAACTACACTAATGGTTGATAATTTTTTATTGGCACCCAACTGGTTAGATTGGAAAAACAGGCACTTGTATGTCTTCTCTAAGAGCTTGGAACAATTAAAATATCAGCAGCTGATGAAGCTATATGATGGACTGGATATTGCCACTTTTGAACCAGATGTTAAGCCACTTCATGACTGTCTCGATAATTCTGTTGTTGTGTTTGATGACATTATACTGGATAATCAAAACAAGGTTAGAAACTTCTTTACACAGGGCCGACACAAAAACATTGATTGCTTCTACCTGGCACAGACTTTTTCTAAAATACCCAAGCAGCTGATCCGAGACAACAGCAATTTTATATGTGTGTTTCATCAAGATCATACCAACCTCAAACACATACATGATGAATATGTAGGTGGGGACTTGAGCTACAATAATTTTTCTAAATTTTGCAGCAGGTGCTGGAACCAGGACAGTTATGGGTTTGTCACAATTGATATGACAAGAACACCCAATAGCGGCAAATACAGAAATAAAATCAACGATTTTCTAGACGTTGAGACATATATAAATAACCATGAAAAGGCCAATCATTGATGATCTTAAATTAAGAGATTATCTTGTAAAAAGATTTAAGGGATGGAAATCACAGAACCGAGGAATTTATGAACAACACAAACAAACAGAACAGCCTATCATTGATGCTATTAGTGAATTAGGTAAGAATATCAAAAGTGTTACAGAGCAAAATCAAAATTTGATCACAGAGCTTGTACCTGTAGCTGCAAGGAACATATTAGATTATCCATTCACCCCACTTTCCAGTATTCATACACCTAGTCCTATTGCTCCTAGAAGAATTGAAGCTACCCAGGATCCTATTGAATTGGGTCTTCTTGCTCAAAAATATTTAACCACACCTAAAGACAATAAAGATGAGGTGTTTGGCCTATATGCTGACACAGAGCTTGATGGCAGCATCATACATAGAATTGGCAATTTCAGAGTAACATTTATGGGAGATGATCTGATTGTTTATTCAGAATCTCATCTTGGACAAAGAGGTGCTTTTGTTAAGTACCCCGGAACACCTGGGTTGTGGGAACTGATGACTCGGAAAAGGCCTGGCAGCTATACAGATCAAGATTATGAATATTACAAAGAAATATTAATAAAATCAGATGCTCTATACCAGAACAATGATCCCACACAAAAAAGGGTTAAGTCGAGCAGTGGAGCAAAATACAATAATTTAATCAAGCCCATATGGTCACAAATCAAAACTGGTAGTGGAATCAAACAATACAACACCCTGCCTAAAGTATTTGTGTGGGTTGATGATGTCAGGAAACTTGTAGATAGGTTGCTGGTGATAGCTGGGGAGGAAAATGCTGGCAACCACAATTTTTCCAATGAAAAGGTTGGAATTATGGACATGATAAGCACCAAATTGTCTAATTTTATAGTGAATGACACTAAGGGGATTGGATATGTCATAAAAATTATTAATATTCTACCCCCCAAATTTTGGAATATTTCTGAGGGTCGGGGGTTGGTTAATGACATTATAAACAAGCTGCCATTTGAACTACACATTCCAGGCTATCAGTATTGTGGTCCAGGCACAAAATTGGACCATAGATTAAACAGAGGTGATCCTGGTGTTAATCCCCTAGATGCTGCTTGTAGAGACCATGACATAGCATACAACACACATTCTGATCTTGACAAGAGACATGTTGCAGACAAGAAATTAGAAGAGGCTGCATTTGGTAGATTTGTAAGCAAAGATGCTTCTTTAAGTGAAAAAATAGCAGCATTGGGAACCACCATAGCTATGAGCACCAAACAAAAACTGGGGTGGGGGCTGTGAATATATATATAATAAACCTACAATGAAGGCCAAGGGTGTTATGTATCAAATACCTTATGCAGGTCTTAAATCTCTTAAAACTATTGATAGTCTTTTGACCAAAAAGCAGCGCAAGAAAAAAAGCTCTTGTCTTGCAAAGGGGCATGGTATGAAATTGTTGCTTAGTACCCCCCAATTAAAAAAATTACAGCAATCAAGAAAAAAATCACATGTGGGGGGTTTCATATTTACTATCCCGGCCATCCTAGCTGCTCTCGGGGCTGTTGGGAGCTTGGCTGGGGGATCAGCTGCCATAGCAAAAACAGTAATAGATGCCAAGAAAAATAGGGCAGAATTAGATGAGCAGAGGCGCCATAACCTGGCCATGGAGAAAAAAGGCAAAGGTGTTAAGAGAGCCATGAATAAGTTTAAAAAAAACAAGAGCCGCTTACAAACCAAGATATTGAAGCTTTAATCAAGCCACTGGGCATCAAAAATTTTAGAGGTGTGTACATGTCTGATTCTTTGCCGGAACAACCACTCAACAAAGAGTGTGGCATAGTTAATTTGGACAAGTACAAAAATCAGGGCACTCACTGGATCTGTTATCTTAAATATTTAAACAATGAGGCATTTGTGTTTGATTCATTTGGAGGTGTTCCACCTGAAAATTTAATAAAATATCTAAAATCAGCTAATCTTTATTACAATAATGCCCGTGTTCAAAACTTCAAAGATGTTAATTGCGGACATTTGTGTTTATCTGTTCTCAGATATATGTCTCAAATAAATAAACCATCAATTGAAAATTTTCAAAAGGCCTTGTGGTATCTGAAACATCATGGGGGTATTCCATCTCACCAGCCAAAATTCAATATTGAAACTCAAATTGCATGATGATATAGTGTATCCCAAAACAATAGCTCTCAGAGCATTTTACGGCATGTACTTGATCCCTAATATTACACACCACAACAACAAAATTGCAGTAGGGGATCAAAAAATTGTCATCACTCCAGGACAGTATAATCTGTCCACTCTAAATGCTCAATTACCCAGAGGTATAGTATTAACTCAAAATTCTGTCACTCACAGAGTAGAGATTGTATCTGCCACGGAAACAGTGGATCTGGGTACTATAGGAGAACTATTAGGCTTTGAGAACAACACAAAACTTGAACCGGCCATTGTACACCCAAATGTCAACCTCACTTCCACGTTAGTGCACCCTGGACTGAAGACTAACGAGGCTCTGGCGACTGGCCCCATGGCCAGTATAATTTTGTTTGTGTTGTCCTGTTCTTGTGTCCTGTGTGCTGAGTGCCCCTGTACAGCCCCAGCTTTTAACGAAAGTCAGAAGATTTTAATATTTTTTGATTTAATTTGCAACGATAGAGTTGCTATTTGTAACGATAAGGGGCTGGACCCCGTATAATGTGACGGGTGCAAAATAGCCTTAGTGCTGACGCACCCAAAATTTTAAATTCAATTCAATTCAATTCAATTGAACCGGCCATCAAACACACTGCTATGAATATACCTAAATTCTTAGCCATAGAGACTCTGAATATTCACTGTAATGTGGCCGAGGGTATGATCACCAAATCAAATGGCATAGGCACTCACAAACAAACCGGCATCATTGCAACATTCAAACCTAATTCCGAATTCATGGAGCCAATCATCTACAATCCATCCCCAACATTATATTTTCCTGTGTGCCATAATAGAATAGATTACATTGAATTGATGGTCACTAATGAAAAAGAAGAATTAGTTGATTTTGCTGGAGCCACAACAACTGCAATCATAGAGATTAACATTTAAATAAAAATACATACAATGGAAAATATTGAGAGTTATGAGCTACAATCATTCCCCCCAAACAGGAGGACATTTGCAAATTTAAATCAACCCAACACAGAAATTGAGGTTGATCTCGATGTAGGGGATGGCTTTATACACCCCCACAGAGCAGATCTATACATCAAATTTGATGTTGTAAAGCTCGATGGAACAGATTATCCTGCAAATTCAAATATAAGATTGGTGGACAATTTTGTGCCGCATCTGTTCTCTGAAATTGAGATCAGAAAGCATGGCGTTGTTATAAACAGAATAGATTATCCCGGCATTACCTCCACAGCTTTGGCCACATTAAAATTATCCAAAACCGAGGCTTCTTACTACAGAATCGGTGGATTTGAAGCTGGTGAGAAAATATTATCTAAAAACCACACAGTGCTGTTCCCCATGCGCCTGTTGCCAGGATTCTTCTCGGATTACAAAGATATCATGTGGAAGGGTGGTTTAAGAATTACATTTAGAAGAGCTGCCAATGATAATAATGCTTTGATGAGGTACAGTGCAATAAACCCTACAGGAGAAGCTCTGCCTAATACCTTACCAGATGCAGGCAAATGCATTATTCAGACTATGGAGCTAAGAATCCCTGTTGTTGAATATGAGGCCAGCTATGCTCTTAAATACAAAGCTGATATCCTAAAAAATCCACACATTCCTCTGCAATTTTATACATATCAATCTGTACAGAAGCCCGCATCTGGTTCTTATTATGAGTTTGATGCTACAAATTCATTCTCCAGTATACAATACGACATGCCGGATTTTGTAGTGGTATTGTTTCAGACTGGAAGACACAACAATCAGGAAAAAAATTCAAGTAAATTTGATAACTGCAACATCAAGAACATATATCTTAAAAATGGCAGAAATGAGGTATTCCCTAGAGAAAATTACAATTTAGACATTTCCAAGGATGATTTCCTCAAATTATATGAGGCCTTTTCGGCTTTCAAGAGGGTCACTACTGGCAATACTGACATGTATTACACTCCAGATGAATTCAAAGCACAGAGACCCATGTTTGTCATCAACACCTCAAAAAGAAAACAGGTTGTGGTTAATGACAGGACAAACATTAAAATTATCTGTGAATTCCACGAGGCATTACCTGATGACACCATATGTAGTGTTATTCTCATAGGCGAAAAATCATATGTTTATGATGTAAGAAATGAGAGAGTCACGGAGCAATTCTAGAGATCCGATTCAAACACAGAGGCCCTTTGATTACAAAGCAATAATACCAACACTTTGCTGTCAGAGAGGCCCCAGACACTCTACCAGCTTTGAAACCTCAACTGTATTATCAGCTAGCAGTGAATATCTTATGTGTGGGCAGTTGTATATATTTCAATCTTATATCAGGACTCGAACCCAAAGCCCCTGATTACAATGCAACAATATTAACACTTCTCAATATGGAATATGCCCACATTTTACTGGGTTCTGAGACCTTAATACAGACAAAATTGGATTTTGAACTGCCATAATATTTTCTAAGTCTTTGCCTAGGCTCATATTATCAGAATAGAATTGTTTTCAGCATGAAGGGGGGCAGTTCATTGCTACTGTGTGAAAATATGTATTTTTATCTCAATAATCTTTGTTACACTTTTACATGTTGCAGACATGTTACACTTTTTCCCCTGTCGCACAGAAAGATTAATGGCCCCTTCAGTGAATCGTACAGAAAAATCATTAATGCTCCCTTCTAGCGTGTAGATTTTATCTCTTGCGTGCCGGCAAGGCATGGAGGCAAAACATTAGTCTTTTGATAGATTCATGCATTTCCGAGCTATAATTGCTTACCCCAAGCAATGGAATTGATCAGAGATTGGAAAATAGCAGGCAACAGCTCAAATTTGTATATTAAATTAGATCTGTAATTTATAGAGCATAGAAATATTGCCAAAAAAGCCATATTTTTGGCAAATTTATAAACAACAATCACACAGATATAGCTTTTACATACATGGCCGAATCTGTCTGAGCTGAGGAGGGGGGGGTTTCAGATCTGGGAGCTATCAATTAGCAGTAATTATTATCAAAATCTCACGTATGGAGTGCCATACATATTTCAATCTATCAGGACTCGAACCCAGAACCTCTTGTTTATCAATTAAACTTAAACTGGAAGTGAATATGTATATATATGGGCGGGTGTAGGTGTGTATGTGTGTGTAGGTATGGATTTTTGCTTAATTTCTGGTGTGGCCAAAAAAATATCTATTTTTGACAAGTTTATGGACAAAAATCTGGCTGATGCAACTTTTGTAAGTATGTACAAATCAATCTGAGGGAGCTCTTCCTTTCTGAAAAATTCCTGAGGGCATTTTTACAAAAATCTTGGATTAGAAGAGGTTCCACACTTGAGCAAAAAGCTCATATGGGCATGTTGAGCTTGTTTTAAGTGTAGCAAAGCTGCTTGAGGAGAGCTCTTCCTTTCTGGCACTGTCCCCACCACAAACACCACTACTTGATAGGATGGACAGTACCACTACGTACGACGTGTCTGCTGGCGATCGCCTGTACGTGGAGCTCTTGGACGACTACGACAAACCCATCCCTCTTTTCATAGAAATGAAAATCAACTACCCTATAATAAATAACCACAGTGGCAACAATGCCTAACGACATTTTCGGTCATACCAAGCGCGACGATCACGGCGACGAGATTATCATGCTCGACGTCAGGGTCAAGAAGCTGCGAAGCGACCTGCAGGCCCTGCAGTCCACGCTCAACTCCAGCCTCCAGTCAGAGTTCGCTAGAGGCGAATGCTTTTGATATTGTGTTTTCTAATTAGTTAAAAAAAATACGTAATGTGATGACTCATATCTTCTGATTGCGCAACAAATTATGACGTAATATGATGACTCATATCTAAGCTGGTCTCTTTTGATTGGTGGAAAAATACGTCATACTTAACGTGGTCTCTTCTGATTGGAGGAAAAATACGTCATAAATAAACCGAGGTTATATAAGGGGGGCCAGAGCAGTCAGTCACAGTCTGCGAGAGCAGCTTGAAGAGTACGGACGTCCTGTCGCAGTGTTCCTCGTAGATTTGCCCTTGCATGGTGATATTTTCTCTTTGATTTTTAAAAATTGTATACACAGTGCAGTGAAGTTTTTGTGCGACTGATTGAAGAGTAGTTATTTTTCTTGTAGTGCTTTTTTTTTGGGGTATCTATTTGTGCAACACTCAGTACCTAATTGTACAATACTCTGTACCTAATTGTACTGCACTTTATACCTAATTGTACAACATTTTGTACCTAATTGTACAACAGTACGTGTGGATTCGACATCTAAAAAAATCATACATCAGCATATCTACATATATAAATAAACACCCCCCAAAAATATGCTTCCTACGAAGATTTGTATTACATGTAAGAAAAATATTTCCAATGCTCATTATGCACGACATAGTCGTACCTGTGTGCCTGGCAAGCATTTAACAGCAACCGAATTGTGTCCTAAGTGTAACAAACACTTTACAATTGCACATGTCAAAAAGCATATGCCTAATTGCAAGGGTACTGGAGACCCTGTGCTGCAACCATCGACCTCGGTCAAAAGGAAGGCTGAAGCAGATTTTATTAACATATTATCATCTGCCAAACGCGTCAAGTCGGCAACAAAGGCAGGCCGGTTTGCTTTTCATCATATATTAGAGGAGTTTGATTTTACCTCAGATAGCTTATGCGATGTACGTAGCTTCCTAGAGAGTGTGCGACCCATGATAATTTCTATCTTAAGTGATGTACTGGCTTTAAACTCAACTAAATTTTATGCATCGCTGGGATGCCAATACAAGAAACCATCTGATGAGAAATACAGCTTTCACCATAATACCAAGGCAAAAATATTGCACTTGGCAGATGTTGCCAACCTCGAGAGTATCTACGACAAATTCTTGGAGGAGCTGGTTGCCAAACAGGAAGATCATCAGGCTGAAGGCTCGGGTGGTTCGTTGTGTAGTACTCCGCATAAACTTAAATTGAGTCTTAACAAGTTTGTTCCACTGTCTAGGCCAAGTTATGTTCCACTGCCGGCAATAATTGCAGTCAAGAAGGCTGTTCTAAACATCCAGAATAGCGATTCAAAATGTTTTGTTTGGTCGGTGCTGGCAGCGCTGCATCGCATCCACCGGAAAGATCAACCGCATCGTGTTACCCACTACATGCCCTACGAATCAAAATTAGAAAATGCGATGGCTGAACGTACCCAGTTCAGTGGTCGGACATAAACAAATTCGAGACCCGTGCACACAACTTACTAAACCTGCAACTAGCTATCAATGTTTA
This sequence comes from Lepisma saccharinum, assembly GCF_977018435.1. Lineage (NCBI taxonomy): Eukaryota > Metazoa > Arthropoda > Insecta > Zygentoma > Lepismatidae > Lepisma > Lepisma saccharinum. Next base: position 47,589 of record NW_028143243.1, on the reverse strand, counting down.
CGGCCTTACTAAGAACACAAATATTGTATACCCTATTCGAGTGAGCAACATGGAAGGTGAAGCTGTACAAGAAATCAATTTGTTACTTATCAAGAACGAGACTTGCCATCATTACACGCTTATTCGCTCTCTCTCCCGGTTAGTTTCAGGTCAAAAAAGCAAGCATGATGGTTGCATAGAAGTCTGTCGGAGGTGTTTGTCCACGTTCGATAATCAAAAACCACAAGATTACCAACACATTCAAGGTCCCGACATTGCTGCCCAGAAGCTTGCGCACCACATGCGCTATTGTAACGACAACAGGCCTGGAGTTGCAGTCTTACCCGAGCCTGGTACTGTGGAGAAATTTCGGGCGCATAGTGCTATGGGAGAGCACCCTGCTATTATCATTGCAGATTTAGATGCCTTCCTTGAACCGCTGTCCACCCGTATACCCAACCCAGAAGTTTCTTCTACCACGCCTTGTCAAATTCACAAGATCTCCAGTTTTGCCTATGTTGTGGTGCGACGAAATCAAATAATTGCCCCTGAGCCATATGTATATCGCGGTCCCGATGCAGCCAAACATTTTCTGGAGAGGATGATTGTAGAAGTGAACGAGATACGAGAAGTATTGTCAGATCCTATAGCTATGCGAGACTTAACTCCCGAAGAAAAGCGTAAACACGAAGAGGCTACACACTGTCCAGTTTGTAACGAAAAGATTATTGATAGTAGGAAAAAAAGAAAGTTCGACACCACGATCACTTCACCGGAAACTATATTGATTCTTGGTGTAACGGGTGCAACCTTAAGGCAAAGACCCGCGCTTTGTCCCCGTATTCTTCCATAACGGCTCCGGGTACGATTTTCACCACCTTATCATGAATCTCGGATACGACGATGCGCGCATTAATATTTTAGCACAAAATGAGGAGCACTACATTGCCATCTCGAAATGTGTGCAAGGCATAGATCTTCGGTTTCTCGATTCTCTGAGGTTTCTCCAGACAGGCCTCGATGCTTTTGCTGGGATTCTCAACAACAATCAACTAATTATTACCTCAGCCAATTTCCCGATCTTGGATGCTAGTCTCTTCAGATGTAAGGGGCTCTACCCCTACGAGTATGTCAGCGACCCTTCCAAGTTCGAGGAGGAGTCGTTGCCTCCCCAGGCTATGTTTCACAGCCGGCTGCGAGGTTCGGGCATCAGCGATGAAGAATATCAGCATGCTCAGTCGATGTGGATCAAGCTGGGTTGTCGAAATTTTGGAGAATACCACGATGCCTACTTAAAACTGGATGTAACACTCCTCGCAGACGTCTTTCAAGCGTTTCGCGCAAATGCAATGCAAATCTACAAGCTGGACCCTGCATACTTCTACGGTCTCCCCGGGCTGGCATGGTCGGCCATGCTTCTTCCAACAAAAGTCAAGCTCGAGCTTATTTCCAATGTGGACAGGGGGTGTAAGGGGTACCTTCCACGTAGGCGCCCAAAAGTCAACCTCACTTCCACGTAGTGCACCCTGGACTAAAGACTAACGAGGCTCTGGCGACTGGCACTATGGCCAGTATAATTTTGTTTGTGTTGTCCTGTTCTTTTGTCCTTATGTGTGCTGAGTGTTCTTTGCAGCCTCAGCTTTTAACGAAAGTCAGAACATTTTAATATTTTATGATTTTAATTAAACAACGTTAGAGTTGTTATGTGTAAAGATAAGGGGCTGGACCCCGTATAGTGTGACGGGTGCAAAATAGCCTTCGTGCTGACGCACCCAAAATTTTAAAATCAAAATCAAATCAACCAATGTGGACATGATGCTTTTTGTGGAAAAGCTTGTTCGGGGTTGTATGGTCCAGGTGTCACAACGGTACACTCGCGCCAACAACCAACACATGTCGACCGGGTACGACACAACCCTTCTCAACCATCCAGCTACATCATGTACACGGATGCTAATAATCTTTACGAACACTCCATGGTGCAAAAACATCCATTTGGAGGATTTGAGTAGGCTGATCCTTCCAAATTCGACGTAGAAGGTTTCGACGACTCGGAACAAGGCTTCTTTGTCGAGGTGGACCTCGAGTTTTCCGAGAAGCTGCTGGATGTGTTCTGTGACCTCCTACCAGCATCGGAATTCAAGTGTCGACCTGCGTCGAAGCAGAAAAAACTCATCATGGATTTCGAACCCAAAAAGCGTTACGGGTTGCACTACCGAAATCTTCGGTGGTTGATGCAACGAGGGGTCACGATTACAGCAATTCACCGAGTCCTCACTTTCAACCATTCAAATTGGTTGAAGCCATACATCGACCTCAATACTAAACATCGTACTGCTGCTACCTCGGAACTTGATCGCAAATTTTTTAAAGATATGAATAATATAATATTTGGGAAAACACGCGAAATCATGAAGACATAAGGTTGCTTACTAGCGTCCACCGTTGTCGCAAACTTGTTGCAAGCCCACTGTTTAAATCTCGAACAATCTACAACGAACAGCTTGCTTTGGTACACATGAATCGTGGTGAGGTAAAGCTCAACAAACCAGTCTATGTTGGTGCCACAATGTTAGAGTTAAGCAAGCTGCAAATGTTCGAGATATATTATGATATACTACGCTTGCACTATGGTAACAACATCAACCTTCTCTACACAGATACGGACAGTCTGGTATATCACGCCCACACTGCTAATGCATATAAAGATATCGCTACGATTCCAGCTCTCGTTAACTTGTTCGACACGTCGAGCTATCCCCAACCAAATCGATATGGAATCCTGGCTCGAAACAAAAAAGTACCTGGCAAACTAAAGGATGAAAAAGATGGGGATATTATATTAGAGTTTGCTGGTCTTTGTGCCAAAGCATATGCAATTCAAGCTGAGAGTTCTGTGACCAAAAAAGCTAAAGGCATAGGCAAGCAGGTGGTTCAGAGAAAACTCAAGTTTGAAGACTACGTCGAGTTCCTCGAAACCAAAAAGCCGATTCTGCGAAAAGAGTATCGCATCCAGAGTGTTAAACATATACTTACAACCAACGCCGTCAGGAAAATTGCTCTGGATGCACGAGACGACAAGAGATGTGTTCTCGAATGTGGGATTCATACCCTGCCGTGGGGCCACTATCGCCTGAAAACAAGTAAAACTTGCTCTGTGTGCTCAAAATAAAAAAATAAATTTGCCCTCGAATGCAAAAACGAGGGGGTGAAGGTGAGATATTTTTTTAAAATATTAATTTCACAGTTTTTTTTGTAATACATACTATATATTCAATCAACAGAATTTTTTGTTGTCCTACACAAAAGAATACAAAAATTAACAATGTCTGTAAATATATAGTATGTATATTTTTTTAACGGAACTAACTCCCGCCGTGTCCTACGGGACGAAAATTTGGGGCTTGTGCAGGGCCAAAGGGGGAAGTTCCTCTGTGCGCTCAAGCATGGCTTTTTTTTTATTTCTTGTTATTTCCTATGTATATTTAAAACTGCTCTGTCACTCACTCGCTCGTTCCTGACATCATACACAAAAGTTTTCTCTGCAATAAGGATGACGCTGCACAGGGTGTTGGCAGGCAAGGCATCGTGGAACTCAGACAATCTTGATGTTGGTGCGATCGTTAACAACCACCTGCTTTCTCTTAGATGTGTTAATGACGAACATGGGTCTGCGAGCTATGAACTCATTGGGGTTGTAGTACACGTCCACGTTGCCGGAGGTCACCCTCTTGTAAGCTGTGTATGACTCGTACAGTTTCAGGTAATCGTCGTTTGCAATATTAAGAGACCTGTAGGAAGGCCAAGACAAAGATGGAGGGACAACGTTGAGATGGACCTAAGGGAAATCGGTAGGGATGGAAAAGAGTATATAGATCTTGCCTAGGATAGGGACAGATGGAAGGGCTGTGTTGCTGCAGCCATGAACCTTCAGTTTTAAGAAGGCTAGAGAGTTAGTTAGTTAGTTGTTAATTTAAAGATTCCTTAATAACTTAATTTTGCACTTAAAACATCGTGACATCACTCACTTGCTTCATCAAAATCCTCGTAGCGTTAAAGATTGCTCTATCCAATTTATGCAGTGAAATACTTCGAACATCTACGCACGTACAATTGTACAAACAGTATTGATGATTTGTCAAGTTCAACACAAAACTAAATTCGTCAAAACGTTGCTAGACCCTTGCACGGGTACATTACGTGTGCACGAGCATCACTTGATTAATTTCATTTACGTAATTTAATGTTCACTATTCTTTAATTTATGATTGCCCAAGTTTACATTCAAGGCACGTAACAGACTTATAATACACGAGGTTCTACTGTAGGGGCAATGGGCTAACACACATCGTAATTAGGGGTGTAAGGGGTACCTTCCACGTAGGCGCCCAAAAGTCAACCTCACTTCCACGTAGTGCACCCTGGACTAAAGACTAACGAGGCTCTGGCGACTGGTACTATGGCCAGTATAATTTTATGTGTGTTGTCCTGTTTTTTGTCCTTGTGTGTGCTGAGTGCCCATATACAGCCTCAGCTTTTAACAGAAGTCGGAACATTTTAATCTTTTAGTAATGCAACGTTAGAGTTGTTATTTGTAATGATAAGGGGCTGGCCCCCGTATAATGTGACGGGAGCAAAATAGCCTAAGTGCTGACGCTCCCAAAATTTTAAATTCAAATTCAAATTCAAACATCGTAATTAATCAATACAAAATGTTCATTCTACCAGAGAAGCACAGATGGAAGCAAACTACGTATTTCAAACCATGTAAAAATAGTACTTACATAATTCACTCACGTATCACTGCATCCTGTGCTAAAACCATTAATCGCAGCAAAAGACAAGTGCTGCCACCTAGCGATGAATGACGGAAGCGCGACAAGGTATGAAGCAAGTATGGTAGCACCGGTTTTTTTCTCTCGCGCGAAGTGGAGAAACCGTTTAACGTAATTTATGAGCAGATTGACTCGGTAAATTCGTCAGACTAGGGTGATGCTAGTTTTGATGCCTTTCTTTGTCTCATTTCTAATTTTATTGATTGGGTTCCTTTTAATATCTTTGAAATCTTTATTCCTAAAACTATCCTTTAATTTCTTACGATGCGCATCTTGTTCCATCATCACCATTTTATTTTCCTTATCTGATCTAATCAGATAGAGCTTATTGTGATTGACCCCATTTTTTCACTTCTCGCATGTATCCCCTAAATTGTTTGTCTTCTTTCCCCCCTCCATGTAGGACTGCCTTGACGGGGCGAGGGGGCTTAGTAGGGAGGCCAATTTCATCTCATCACTTCACCCATTCTTCATATCCATATCTCACGTTTTTCACCATTCCATCACGTCATTCATCTCCATATCTTTGATCTCCCTATTAAGTAAGGAAGGGAGGTCATTTTCATCTCATCATTTCACTCATTCTCCACTTCCATATCTCACGTCTTCACCATCCCATCACGTCATTCATCTCCATATTTTGACCTCCCTATAACTAAGGGTCCTGCTAGAGGAGACAACCTCGATAAAAAACCCCTATCCCAAGGTGTGAGTTGCACGTGCCGATGGGACAGTGTTGGCTGCAGGGGTAGGTGCAGTCGCGAACGTGCCCTCGGGGATTTCGGTTTGGTCCTCGAGTAGCCTCCATTTCTGGGGGTAGGCTTTCCTCGGCATAGAGGGCATGTCGAGGCGACAATTTATGGACCCTCCTATATAAATTTATTTTGTATATGGGTACAAAAAACAATTCAAACGGGGGGAAACCCCCAAAACGAGCGCGGCCTTCGAGCCCGCTCCAAGTAGTGGAAAAGACAAGTAACGTGCCACGTTACCTTGTTATCAGTATTGTTGAGAAGACCGATAGTAAGGATGTTTCTGCAACAACAAAGAAACACGGAGCTGCTACATTGAAGGACTTGTCACCATTCCTTATCAAGAAGCAGCTCGACTACCCCGCTGGTTCCGATGTTCCAGAAATAAAGAAGCTGAGAAACGGGAGTCTACTCATCCAGACCAGCACAGATCGCCAGACCAACAACCTTTTAAAGTTACGATCTTTGGGCCACTTCACTGTTAATGTTGAACCCCATCGTCAACTTAACAGTTGTAAAGGTGTGATTCACCACTGGGATCTGCTAAATGCTGAGGAGGAAGAGATCCTTGAAGCACTCTCAGACCAACATGTCACCGCAGTGCAGCGAATCAAGACGCGAAAATCCGGAGAACTTGTGCCAACTGCTTCGATTATACTAACGTTCCAAACGACCACTCTCCCAGATATTGTACGGGCTGGATATTTGAGACTTAAAGTCCGACCATACGTCTCTAACCCGATGCGATGTTTCAAATGCCAGCACTTTGGGCACACTCAACCTTCCTGCAAGGCCACTACCGCCCTTTGTGGTAAGTGTAGTAAGCCTGATCATGGGACCGAACCTTGTTCTTCAGGTCCCAAATGGGGGTGTAAGGGGTGATCTTCCACGTAGTACACCCAAATGTCAACCTCACTTCCACGTAGTGCACCCTGGACTAGAGACTAACGAGGCTCTGGCGACTGGCACTATGGCCAGTATAATTTTGTGTGTGTTGTGCTGTTTTTTGTCCTTGTGTGCTGAGTGCCCATTTACAGCCTCAGCTTTTAACAGAAGTCAGAACATTTTAAGATTTTTAGTTATGCAACGTTAGAGTTGTTATTTGTAATGATAAGGGGCTGGCCCCCGTATAATGTGACGGGAGCAAAATAGCCTAAGTGCTGACGCTCCCAAAATTTTAAAATCAAAATCAAATCAAATCAGGTCCCAAATGCATTAACTGCCAAGGCGAGCACCCAGTCTAGCATCGTGACTGCCCCTCTTTCCAACAAGAGAAGAAAATCAGAGAGTTGGTCGTCACAGAGAAAATCTCTGCTGGTGAAGCAAAACAACGTCTCCGTGAAAGCATACGCACCACTTTACCTGTGCCATTCGCTACAGTTGCTGCAGCTGCTCTTACCCGTCGAAGTATAGGTGTACAAACCAGCGACGTGTCCACTCAAACTACAACCCTTCCCGTAGTAACCCGCCCTGCTTCGAGGAAAACAGCAACCACTCCTCGCTCTACAGAGAAGAAGTTCAAGCAGGTGCATAGCAAGGATTACTTTCTCAAGTCCAGTAGCTCTCCAGTCAGAGTGGCGGCCACCACCCTGAAACTTAAGGCGCAGCTGAAAGCTGCCCGGCGGGCGCTCAAAGCACCCGCCCCCACTCCCCCTTCTTCATCCCCTTCGCCCTCTGTGTCTTTACCCGAGGACATGATACAGGACGAAGCCGCGGATGAAGAATTTTTTATCAAGGTGATAGGGCCTAGAAATAAAGTACGCCTTAAAAGGTAACAACCATACATCCAGCTATGGCTTATTGTCTCCAATGGAACCTTAACGGTTTCCGTACACATCTCGAGGAACTGCAAATTCTAAAATCTGAATTTGACCCTGCCATCATATGTCTCCAAGAGACACATTTTCGTCCAAATGAATCAGTGATTCTGAACGGATACACGCTTTACCGCACCGACAAGCTTCCTGAGGGTCGTCGTGCACACGGTGGTGTTGCAATCAATGTTCGAGATAACATCCACTCAACGCCAATCTTTCTCACCAGCCCCCTCCAAGCTGTCGCCGTGCGGGTCCATCTACCGCAGCCAATATCTGTGTGCTGTGTTTACATCACAAGGGAGGAGCGATTCTCTCTTGAGGACCTCCTCCCCCTCTATGTAGGACTGCCTTGACGAGGCGAGGGGGCTTAGTAGGGAGGTCATTTCCATCTCATCATTTCACTCATTCTTCACATCCATATCTCGCGTTTTCACCATTCCATCATGTCATTCATCTCCATACCTTTGACCTCCCTATAACTAAGGGTCCTGCTAGAGGAGACAACCTCGATAAAAAACCCCTATCCCAAGGTGTGAGTTGCACGTGCCGATGGGACAGTGTTGGCTGCAGGGGTAGGTGCAGTCGCGAACGTGGCCTCGGGGATTTCGGTTTGGTCCTCGAGTAGCCTCCATTTTTGGGGGTAGGCCTTCCTCGGCATAGAGGGCATGTCGAGGCGACATTTTATGGACCCTCCACTTAAAATATTCTTTGTATATGGGTACAAAAAACAACTCAAACGGGGGAAAACCCCCAAAACGAGCGCGGCCTTCGAGCCCGCTTCAGGTAATGGAAAAGACAAGTAACGTGCCACGTTATCTTGTAATTAGTATAGTGCAGAAGACCGATAGTAACGATGAATCTGCAAGAACCAAGAAATATCCAGCAGCTACATTAAAGGACTTGTCACCATTTCTGATCAAGAAGCAGCTCGACTACGCCGCTGGTTCAGATGTACCAGAAATAAAAAAGCTGCGAAACGGGAGTCTACTGTCCAGACCAGCACAGATCGCCAAACTAACAACCTTTTAAAGCTAAGATCTTTGGGCGACTTCCCTGTTAATGTTGAACCTCACCGTCAACTTAACAGTAGTAGAGGTGTGATTCGCCACTGGGATCTGCTAAATGCTGTGGAGGAAGAGATTCTTGAAGCACTCTCAGACCAACATGTCACCGCAGTGCAGCGAATAAAGACGCGTAAGTCCGGAGAACTAGTACCAACTGCTTCACTCATAGTGACGTTTCAAACGACTACTCTCCCAGATATTGTACGGGCAGGATATTTGAGACTCAAAGTCCGTCCGTACATCCCTAACCCGATGCGGTGTCTCAAATGCCAGCACTTTGGGCACACTCAGCCTTCCTGCAAGGCCACTACCGCCCTTTGTGGTAAGTGTAGTAAGCCTGATCATGGGACCGAACCTTGTTCTTCAGGTCCCAAATGCATTAACTGCCAAGGCGAGCACCCAGTCTGGCATCGTGACTGCCCCTCTTTCCAACAAGAGAAGAAAATCAGAGAGTTGGTCGTCACAGAGAAAATCTCTGCTGGTGAAGCAAAACAACGTCTCCGTGACAGCATACGCACTAGTTTACCTGTGCCATTCTCTACAGTTGCTGCAGCTGCTCTTAGCCGACGCAGTGTAGGTGTACAAACCAGCGACGTGTCCACTCAAACAACAACGCTTCCTGTAGTAGCTCGTCCTGCTTCGAGGAAATCAGCAACCACTCCTCGCTCCACGGAGAAAAAGTTCAAGGAGGTACATAGTAAAGAATACTTCCTCAACACCAGTAGCTCTCAAGTCAGGGTGGCAGCCACTACCCTGAAACTTAAGGCGCAGCTCAAAGCTGCCCGGCGGGCGCTCAAAGCACCCGCCCCCACTCCCCCTTCTTCATCCCCTTCGCCCTCTGTGTCCTTACCTGAGGACATGATACAAGACGAAGCCGCGGATGAAGAATTTATCAAGGTGACAGGGCCTAGAAACAGAGTACGCCTCAAAAGGTAACTATAATACCTCCCGCTATGGCTTATTGTCTCCAATGGAACCTTAACGGTTTCCGTATGCATCTCGAGGAACTGCAAATCTTAATATCTGAATTTGACCCTGCCATCATATGTCTCCAAGAGACACATTTTCGTCCAAATGAATCAGATTCTCAACGGATACACACTTTACCGCACCGACAAGCTTCCTGAGGGTCGTCGTGCACACGGTGGTGTTGCAATCGGTGTTCGAGATAACATCCACTCAACGCCAATCTTTCTCATCACCCCCCTCCAAGCGGTCGCTGTGCGGGTCCATCTACCACAGCCAATATCTGTGTGCTGTGTCTACATCACAAGGGAGGAGCGATTCTCTCTTGACGACCTCCTTTCTATTTTCGACCAACTTCCGTCTCCTGTAGTTCTTTTGGGCGATTTTAATTCCTACAATCGTTTGTGGGGCTCCGTCCGTACAGAGCCCCGGGGTCAAATTATAGATCAATTCCGTGAGGCATCAGCTTTATCGTTGCTGAATGATGGGACTCCCACATATTTCAGTCCTTCCTCAGGCACACACTCTGCGTTGGACTTGTCCTTCTGCAGTCCCAGCCTTGCTCCTACCACATCTTGGAGCGTTCACCCTGATCTCTGTGGGAGTGATCACTTCCCTCTCATTCTTACCTTCGAACATCTTCAGCACTCACGTGAACAACACCCTCACTGGTATCTCAGTCGGGCCGACTGGGATGCCTTCGAGCGTGCAGTGAACCTTGAAATCGATCTTGCGTCGACTCTACCACCTATCGACGCCTTAGATGTCTTTGTGTCACGAGTGCATGATGCTGCACGCGCCTCCATTCCACATCCCTGTGGACCTGCGAGGCGACGACCAGTCCCATGGTGGACTGCGGAGATCAGTGCAGCCATCAAGGACCGCAATCATGCTCTCGATCGATTTAATAGAAACCACACTGCCGCAAACCTAGAGCAGTTCCGCATTAAGCGTGCCCGTGCCCGTCGGCTCATTCGAGCCAGTAAGAAGGCGTGCTGGGTCCAATACGTGTCTTCCCTGACGAAGCAGGCTTCGTCGAAAGCCGTTTGGACCAAAGTACGTCGCATCCAGGGGGGTGCATCTACTCCTCTGAGCGCTCTGGAGCACGACGGGACGTTGCACACCGATTCTGGAGACATAGCTAATATCTTGGCCACGCAGTTTTCTGATGCGTCTAGCTCTGAAAATTATGAACCACGTTTCCGCCGTGAGAAGGAACGACGCCCTCTAGTTTTTCGAAGTCATAACAACGAGCCATACAACTCTCGATTCACTGAACGGGAGTTCGATCAGGCGCTTCGAGATTCAAAGAATACAGCTCCTGGAGTGGACAAGATCCACTATGAGATGCTTCGTCATCTGCCCATTGGAGCAAGAAATTTCCTTCTGGCGGTATTCAACAGGCTTTGGTTGGAGGACTCTTTCCCCACTTCCTGGAAAGAAGCTATTATTGTTCCCATCCTGAAACCAGGTACACAACGCACCGCAGCCTCGAGTTACAGGCCTATTGCCTTAACCAGCTGTGTGTGCAAGTTGATGGAACGCATGATCAACAAGCGTCTCACCTGGTTTTTGGAGGAAAACTCATTGATAAGTAATTTTCAATGTGGTTTTCGCTCCAACCGTTCCACACTGGACCATCTGGTTCAGCTGGAAACACATTCAGGATGCATTTCTCAACAAGGAACATTTAGTTGCAGTTTTCTTTGACCTCCAAAAAGCATATGACACAACGTGGCGCTTTGGCATCATAAAACAGCTCCATTCTTGGGGCGTGCGTGGCCATATGGCGTACTTTATTAAAAACTTTTTATCCGATCGTTTTTTCCGCGTACGTGTTGGGAACTTCTTTTCGGATCTTCACGAACAAGAGAACGGTGTTCCGCAGGGAAGCGTATTAAGTGTGAGTAGTAGAAGAAGCCCGGTTCACAAACCGAAAATGGGGCTCGGTGGGGCTCGCCTTAATGGATTTCTCTTGTAAGGCATGAGCCCCATTTTCTCGCAGTGTTGCCAACTCCTCACTCGAAAAAAAATCACCAAGGTTTTTTTGGTCTAACCTAACCTAAAGCAAGGAGCTGGCAACCTTGCTTGAGGCTTCTTAATGGTTTGCTCTTGTAAGGCATAAGCCTCATTTTCTCGCAGTGTTGCCAACACCTTACTCGAAAAAATCACCAAGGTTTTTTTTCTTGGTCTAACCTAACCTAAAGCAAGGAGCTGGCAACCTTGCTTGAGGCTTGTCTTACAGTGCATAAAGCAAGGTTGCCAACCTACTGGTGCTTTTGCCATATCTTTTTACAAAAAAAAAAGAGAGAGGAGAGAGAGAGAGGGAAGAGTTAAACAACCGACAGCCTACCTACAACTTTTTTTTCTTGGTCTAACCTAACCTAAAGCAAGGAGCTGGCAACTTTGCTTGAGGCTTGCCTTACAGTGCATAAAGCAATTTTTGCCAACCTACACACACTGGGCAAGGAGAGCCGGCACTGCCGTAAAAGAGAGAGATGGGTGGATGGCAACACAGTATGTGTGTGCGTGTGTGTGTATAATATGTAGCATTATTAACTAGAGTGTGTTGGCAAACCACCTGCAACTAAAAAAAATAGAGATGCTAACGTTGCTGTAAGATGAAGAGAGAGAGAGAGACCTACGGCTGGCAACAGTGGTGAGCGAATGCGCCATATCGTAATTTTCCAACTCCGGCAATGTTTGTATATCGTGACCTTTGTAAACCTCTCTCGGGGGAACGATGTGCCACACACACACACACACACACGCGCGCGCGCGCGCGCCTGTATTGTGACGCAAGCAAATAAACAAAATAATAATAATTGTTGTTTTTTAGGATACCTGGCCCCTATAACCCCGCCAGGGTGCGTGGTGCCCAACCAAAAAACTAAAGGTTTTCCCGTACGGCCTTCGAACGTAAAATTGATTGACGTTGGGGCGAATCTCTTCGGGGGTGTTTTTCAATTTGTACATTTACCCGTGCATACTATTCATCATTAATTTAGCCGTGTTCTGTTTGGCTTCCACGCCGCCGGTGTGGGATTCGTGACGCCGCGATAAACATCAACTTCCGTACCGGGTGGAACGTCCGCTCCGGCGGCGTGGAATTCGCGCCACTCCCAAGTTCACGCTGAAAGGGGGGAGGCCAGCTGCTGTACGTAACCCCCGACCAGCTTGTGATGATACTCGAGATGCTGCCGTGGGAAACATAAACATTGCTTGTTCTGCAACGCTTTGCTGAAATAGTAATGCGAGAGATGCCAGTTGAGTTTGTGCCCTCGAACCTGGTCCGCGCGCAACACGCTCTGGCAGCACAATTCGGGTCGCCCTAAACTCAGAGGCCTAGTGAGTTGGCAATACTGACGCGACCTAGTTTTTGCTTATATTGTCACCGCAACCGGATGCGACGACGGGTGGAGAGAAGAGAGAGGGGGGAGATGACTTTCGTTTCTGTGGAAGCTTCTAGACAGAACAGTGAAGTTTTTGCGACTGTGCGCGATTATACTACTATTTGTGAGTGTTAAATTGCTAGCAGCCTTTTGTAGGTAAGTTTTGTTTCTTGTTATTTCTTTTGCATGTGTGTGTGTGTTAATAATAATAATTACGAGTGGCGTTAGTGAACAGAAAGTGTTGTTTTGATTAAACATCGAAATTTACGATAAACAAAAAAAATATGAGCATACATAACGTGCGCTTGAAAAAAACTATTCTTCATCGCGAATAACATAAAAGCGAGGTAATAATCATGTTAGTTTACTCATGGTGGATGGTATTGACGCGTGTACTCTAAATTTTATTTGCTGTTTTATGCACAGTAAGGCTAAGCGAAACTAGACCTACAGTGGGATCTGCCGGGTATCGAACTTGGAGTTTAAAATTATACATGTACACAGGGGGGAAACTTTATCTTTTTGAATGTGTTGATACTCTAAATTGGATTTGTTGTTTTATGCACAGTAAGGTTAACCGAAACTGGACCTACAGTGGGATCTGCCGGGTATTGAACTTGGAGATTAAAATTATACATGTACACAGGGGGAAACTTTATCTTTTTGAATGTGTTGATACTCTAAATTGGATTTGTTGTTTTATGCACAGTAAGGCTAAGCGAAACTGGACCTACAGTGGGATCTGCCGGGTATCGAACTTGGAGTTTAAAATTATACATGTACACAGGGGGAAACTTTATCTTTTTGAATGTGTTGATACTCTAAGTTGGATTTGTTGTTTTATGCACAGTAAGGTTAACCGAAACTGGACCTACAGTGGGATCTGCCGGGTATCGAACTTGGAGATTAAAATTATACATGTACACAGGGGGAAACTTTATCTTTTTGAATGTGTTGATACTCTAAGTTGGATTTGTTTTATGCACAGTAAGGTTAACCGAAACTGGACCTACAGTGGGATCTGCCGGGTATCGAACTTGGAGATTAAAATTATACATGTACACAGGGGGAAACTTTATCTTTTTGAATGTGTTGATACTCTAAGTTGGATTTGTTGTTTTATGCACAGTAAGGTTAAGCGAAACTGGACCTACAGTGGGATCTGCCGGGTATCGAACTTGGAGATTAAAATTATACATGTACACAGGGGGAAACTTTATCTTTTTGAATGTGTTGATACTCTAAGTTGGATTTGCTGTTTTATGCACAGTAAGGTTAAGCGAAACTGGACCTACAGTGGGATTCGAATTATACATGTACACAGGGGGGAACTTTATTTTTTTGTCTGTGAAGGTTCTAAGGTTTTGTGAATATGTTGGAAAAGCACTAGTATATACATAGAGCAAAATTACAAGGTTTTACGTCCCATAGGAGTCCTATTGGAAACATAATGATTAGTGCTTAAACAAAAAAAACATTTTCATAGTTTCGCACCTCTACTAGATTGGTAGAAAAATATACTAGTAGGCAATAAAATCTGAAGAAGATTCGTGTCTAGCAAAAATAAGCTAAATAGAATTACACATGCATACAATATTTATTGTGCTTTTTCTATCTAGAATCATATTTTTCTTATATATATATTTTTTATTTTTTTATAGGGTTGATTAAAGCACATATTTGAGGAAGACAACACCACCCATATATAAATAAACCCCCCAAACTAACGCTAATTAGAATTACCTTACAAAATTTTTCTCATAAGGCATTTTTTCGTAAACACTCTACCACCAACAGATCACATATAAATAAACATACCCCAAAAAAAATGCGCTCCATGAAAAGTTGCCCTGTGTGCAAAACAACCATATCAAGCAAACATTTTGCAAGACATTGTCGCACCTGCGTGCCAGGCAAGCATTTGGCTGCCGCCGAACTGTGTTCCGGATGCAATAAACGCATCACAATTGCGTATGCCAAGAAGCATAAGCTTACTTGTCTAAGCGAAAGTACATCTGGGGCTCAGCCTTCGACCTCCACCAAGAGGAAGGCAGAAGCAGCCTCCATCAATGCACCACCCACGAAACGCGTCAAGCGTATGGCGAAAGCGAACCAATCTGCTTTCGAGCGTTTGTTGGAGGATTTTGTCCTCACTTCGGAGGGCTTATGCGACGTTCGTAGCTTTTTAGAGGAGAAGCGAGCAGAGATAATTTCCATTCTTTGTAATGCACTGGCTACGTACTCCTCCACCAAATTCTACGCATCGCTACGTTGCCAGTACAAGAAGCCGTCCGATGAAATTTACAGCTTCTGCCACAACACCAAGGCGAAGACGCTGCATCTGGCGGATGTCGACAACCTCGAGGTCATCTACAACCAGTTTGCCGAGGAGCTGGTGGTTAAACAAGAAAAACATCAAGCTAAGGGCTCGGGGGGTTCGCTGTGTGGCGATCCTCACGAACTGTGCATCAAACTTTGCAAGTTTACGCCTCTCTCCGCCTCCAGCTACGTCCCCTTACCACCTACCATTGCGGCAAAGAAGGCCGTCCTGAACATTCAGAACAGGGGTGTAAGGGGTGATCTTCCACGTAGTACACCCAAATGTCAACCTCACTTCCACGTTAGTGCACCCTGGACTTAAGACTAACGAGGCTCTGGCGACTGGCCCCATGGCCAGTATAATTTTGTTTGTATTGTCCTGTTCTTTTGTCCTTGTGTGTGCTGAGTGCCCCTTTACAGCCTCAGCTTTTAACAGAAGTCAGAACATTTTAAATTTTTTAGTTATGCAACGTTTGAGTTGTTCTTTGTAGAGGTAAGGGGCTGGCCCCCGTATACTGTGACGGGAGCAAAATAGCCTAAGTGCTGACGCTCCCAAAATTTTAAATTCAAATTCTAGTCTAGTCAAAATTCAAATTCAACATTCAGAACAGTGACGCCAAGTGCTTTCTCTGGTCGGTGCTGGCAGCGTTGCACCCTGTCCACTGGAAAAACCAACCACGCCGGGTTAACCACTACCTACCCTACGAGTCGGAGCTGGAAGATGCTATGGCTGGGATCGACTACCCGGTGGAGGTCCCGGACATTCGCAAGTTCGAGGCCCGTACACACAACCCTCGGTTGGCCATCAACGTTTACGGCCTCACTGACAAAAATGTGGTGTACCCCATCCGGGTGAGCGATGTAGACGACGATGATGCTCGGGAAATTCACCTTCTGCTCATCAAGGACGAGACCCATCACCATTACACCCTCATTCGCTCGCTCTCTCGGCTTGTTTCGAGCCAACAGGGCAGTGATAGTCACCACATAGAAGTTTGTCGCAGGTGCTTGTCCACATTTGATAATCGAGAACAGCAGGATTACCAACACATCAGAGGTCCCAACATCGCTGCAGAGAAGCTCGCTCGCCACAAACTTTATTGCGATGCCAACGAGCCTGGGGTGGCAGTCTTGCCCAAACCTGGCACCGTGGAGCGTTTCCACATGCACGGTGCCATGGTGGAGCACCCCGCTATCATCATCGCGGACTTCGAGGCCTTCCTCAAACCCCTGTCCACTTGCGATCCCGATCCCGAAGTTTCCTCCACCACCCCTTACCAACTCCACGAGGCATCCAGTTTTGCCTACGTTGTGGTGCGACGAGACCAGCACATCGCCCCCGAGCCCTACGTGTATCGCGGTCCCGACGCAGTTAAACACTTCCTCGAGAGGATGGTTGTCGAGGCCATCGAGATAGGGAAGGTACTGTTGGCCCCCAAGTCTATGCTCCCACTGTCCCCCGACGATCAACGTAGACACGACGAGGCCATCGCTTGCCCTGTCTGCGTCGAGGAGTACACCGCCAACAACCGTAAAGTCCAACACCACGATCATTTTAACGGTAGGTACGTTGGTCCTTGGTGCAACGATTGCAACCTCATGGCCCGGGACCCGCGCTTCATCCCTGTGTTTTTTCACAATGGCTCGGGATACGACTTCCACCATCTGGTGCCTCACTTGGGGTACGACGACATGCAAATCAACGTCCTGGCGCAGAACGAGGAGCGTTACATTAGCTTGAGCAAGTGGGTTCGAATCCCGGGATCACGCTCTACCGTCGAGCTTCGCTTCCTCGACTCCCTGAGGTTCCTCCCGGCAAGCCTCGATGCTCTCGCGGGGAAGCTCACCGACGAACAAACACTCATCACCTCTGCGAATTTTCCGAACTTGGACGCCGGTCTCTTCAGGCGTAAGGGGGTCTACCCCTACGAATACGTCACGGACCCTACCAAGTTCGCGGAGACTTCGCTACCTCCTCGAGCAAACTTCTATAGCAAGCTGCGAGGCTCGGACATATCTGAGGATGACTATAACCATGCTCAGTCCATGTGGCGCGAGCTGGATTGCCAAAATCTCGGGGACTACCACGATGCGTACCTCAAACTTGATGTGACGCTCCTCGCCGACGTGTTCCAGGCGTTTCGTGCAACTGCGAAGACCATCTACAAGCTGGACCCTGCATACTTCTACAGTCTTCCCGGACTGGCCTGGTCGGCCATGCTTCTTCTTACGAAAATCAGGCTTGAGCTTCTTTCGGACGTGGACATGATGCTGTTTGTAGAACGTGCCGTGCGGGGTGGAATGGTCCAGGTGTCGCTGCGATACGCACGCGCCAACAATCACCTCATGGCCACCGGTTACGACCCTTCGCAACCGTCCAGCTACATCATGCACACGGACGTCAACAACCTCTACGGACACTCCATGATGCAGCCACTCCCCTTTGGAGGCTTCGAGTGGGCCGACCCCTCCAACTTCGACGTTGAAGGTTTCGACGATTCGGAACGCGGATTTTTTGCCGAGGTGGACCTCGAGTTCTCCGAGAAGGTGCAGGATTTGTTCTGCGATCTTCCGCCAGTCCCGGAATTCAAATGCCCGCCCGGCTCGAACCAAGCAAAGCTCATCATGGACTTCGTGCCCAAAGAGCGTTATGTCCTACACTACCAAAACCTCCGGTGGTTGATGAAGCGAGGGGTTACCGTCCGCACGGTACATCGAGTTTTGATGTTCGAGCATTCTCCATGGTTGAGGCCATACATCGAGCTCAACACCGAACATCGCACAGTCGCCACTTCTGATTTCGATCGCGATTTCTTCAAGTTAATGAACAATGCGGTGTTCGGGAAAACTATGGAGAATGTGCGAAATCGTGTAGATGTGAGGCTAATATCAAACAAAGCACAATGTCGCAGGCTCGTAGCAAACCCGTTATTCAAATCAAGAACCATTTACAATGAGCAGCTGGCTCTGATTCACATGAAGCGAGGTGAGGTGAGGCTCACCAAGCCCATCTACGTTGGAGCCACGGTTCTGGATCTGAGCAAGCTACACATGTTCGAGACGTACTACGACATATTACGTGCACACTACGACCACAACATCTCGCTTCTCTACATAGACACGGACAGTTTAATATACCAGGTTCACACAGCCGACGCGTACGAGGATATGGCCTCGGTTCCATCTTTGGTTGACCTTTTCGACACCTCGGGCTATCCCCAGCCGAACCGATACGGCATCCTGGCTCGCAACAAAATGGTGCCCGGCAAAGTCAAAGACGTGAAGAACGGTGATGTGGCTCTCGAGAAAGCCGGTCTTCGCTCCAACACCTATGCTATTCGGGCAGAAGGATCCATCACGAAAAAGGCTAAGGGTGTGGATAGGCGGGTCGTCCAAGAGTTACTCAAGTTCGTGGATTACGTCAAAACCCTTCACACTAGGACGTCAATTGCAGGAGTGGAGCAGCGCATCCAGAGCGTCGACCATGTGTTGACAACCAACCAGGTGAGAAAGGTTGCCCTGGACGCACGCGACGACAAGAGGTGCGTTCTGAAATGTGGGATTCACACGCTCCCATGGGGCCACTATCATCTAGAAATTAGCTTCGAATGTGGTAAATGACATGTATGTATGTATGTATGAAAAAAAAACAATTTATGTAACAGAAGTTCTAATTTAATATAGCCAAAATATTAGAACAATAGTGTTTATCTTCAAATGAAAAAAAAAAAAACAGGTGGAGGTTTGGGATTTTTAGCGGGACTAACTCCCTGCCGCGCCCTACGGGGTGAATATGGGGCACACGCAGGGCCAAAGGGGAAGTTCCTTTGTGCGTTCAAGTGTGATTTATTATAAATGCATTAAAATTAATTTTTTTTTATTATTTTTTTATTCCAGATTATTCTCACAAATGTAAGAAGGTGTTCCTCGCAGTACATCCTAAACATTGCGCTGCAGGTTAATCTAATATTTGAACCTGCGGTCAGTATAATTTTTTGAGAATTATGTGATTTTTTTTCTTGTACTTAAAACTGTTCGGTCACTCTTTCATTTTTGACATCATACACAAAAGACTTCTCTGCAATCAGGATGACGCTGCACAGAGTATCGGCAGGCAGCGCGTCGTGGAACTCGCACACGACCTTGATGTTGGTTCGATCGTTGACCACCACCTGTTTTCTCTTAGATGTGTTAATGACGAACATCGGCCTGCGTGTTTTGAATTCGCTGGGCGCGTAGTACACGTCCACGCTTCCCTCGGTCACGCGTTTGTAAGCCGTGTAAGCTTCGTAAAGTTTGAGGTAATCGTTTTTGGTCATGTCGAGGTTGTAATTTTCGCGCGGGAACACTTCGTTCCTACCGTTCTTCAGATAAATGTTTTTGATCTTGCAGTCGTCGAATTTGCTGGAATCTTTTTCCTGATTGTTATCGCGCCCGGTCTGAAAGAGCACCACGACGAAATCTGGCATGTCGAACTGTATGTTGTTGAACTGCGTCGTCACGTCGAATTCCATGTGACTTCCCGACGCCATCTTCTGCACGCACTGGTAACCGTGAAAGTGAATCGGCACCTGCGGACTTTTCAAGATCTCCGCTTTGTACTTGAGGGCGTAGTTCGTTTCGTATTCCACCACCGGCATTCTCAATTCCATGCTCCGGATGACGCACTTGGCCGCTTCGGGTAAAGTGTTGGCTATCGGCGTGGTGCCGTCCGGACCCAAAGTAGCGTATCGCATCAGTGCGTCGTTGTCGTTGGCCGCTCTTCGAAACGTGACGCGCAGTCCTCCCTTCCACATGATCTCCTTGTAGTCCGAGAAGAAACCAGGCAGCAGACGCATGGGAAAGAGCACCGTGTGACTTGTCGATATTTTGGTCCCGGCTTCGAATCCCCCGGCCTGGTAGTACGCTGCGTCCGTTTTGGATAATTTCAACGTTCCCACTGCCGTCGACGTGATGCCTGGATAATCTATTCTGTCGATGACGGTGTTGTGTTTCCTCACCTCCACCTGCGAGAACAGGTGAGGCACGAAGTTGTCCACGAGTATCAAGTTTGCTGCTGCGGGAAACGCGTCTCCGCTTTCCTTCTTCACCACGTCGAATTGAAGGTAGAGGTCCGCTCTGTGAGGATGAACGAACCCGTCGCCTACGTCCACGTCGTATTCGATCTCCCTGTTCGCTTCGTTGAGATTGGCGAACGTGCGACGGTTGGGAGGGAAAGATTGCAATTCGTAACTTTCGATTTGCTCCATTTTACATGTATGGTTATTTATTATACGTTGATCTCCACGATGGCCGTCGTAGTGGCACCTGCGAAATCCACCACGTCTCCTTTCTCGTTCGTCACCACCAACTCTATGTCGTCTATGCGGTTGCGACATACTGGAAAATAGATCGGCGAAGAGGGCGTGTAGATGATCGGTTCCATGAACTCGGAACTTGGTTTGAAAGTGGCTATGATTCCCGTCTGCTTGTGACTTCCTAATAATCCGTCCGAAGATTTCGTGATCATGCCTTCCGCTACGTTGCAGTGTACGTTCAGAGTCTCTATGGCCAAGAATTTAGGAATGTTGGTTGCTACGTGCTTGATGCCAGCTTCGAGTTTTGGGTGGTTGTTCTCGAAACCTAAAAGTTCTCCCATGGTGCCCAGGTCCACGGTCTCCGTCGCGGATAGGATTTCCACTCTGTGCGTGACCGAATTTTGAGAAAAGTACGTGCCTTTGGGTAATTGAGCTTGCAAAGGGGAAAGATTGTATTGGCCTGGCGTGACGACGATGTGTTCGCTTCCGACGCTAATTTTGTTGTTGTGCTGCGTGACGTTAGGTATGAGGTACATGCTGTAGAATGCACGCAGAGCCACGGATTTAGGATAGACGATGTCGTCGTGCAGCGTGAGTTTAAAGATTGAAGATTCGCTCGTGAGATGGAACACGCCCATCCTAGTGATGCTGTTTGAGGTTCCACAATGCTTTCTGGAAATCCTCGATCGTAGGGTTATTTATTTTAGAGAGAAACGCGAGCACGGAGAGGCAGAGATGACCGCAGTTCACGTCTCCGAAATTTTGAATGCGTTCGTCGTTGTAGTATATAGAGGTTTTGTTCGTTTTCAGATAATGAATTAAATTTGTAGGTGGAACACTTCCGAAAGAATCGAAAACGAATGCTTTATCATTATTTTTGTGGTAACATATCCAATGCGTGCCTGGATTTTCTTGACCGTCCAAGTTGACTACTCCGCATTCTCTTCTTTTAACGCTTGAAGGTAACGAGTCGGACATGAAAACTCCTCTGAAGTGTTTGATTTGTAACGGTTCGATCAGAGATTCAATGTCTCGGTTGGTGAGTGCTGTTGTTTCTTTTTTTTAAACTTTTTCATCACGCCCTTCCCCCTTTTCTTCTCCATGGCCAGGTTGTGACGTTTCTGTTCTTCCAATTCTGCTTTGTTCTTCTTCGAGTCGATGACGGTTTTCGCGATGGCGGCACTTCCGCCAGCCAAACTTCCAACGGCCCCCAATGCTGCCAGGATGGCCGGGATGCTGAATATGAAACCTCCGACCTTTTGCTGTTTCCGCGAACGCTGCAACCGTCTCAATTGAGGTGTGCTGAGCAGCAATTTTATTCCGTGTCCTTTCGACAAGCAAGAACGTTTCTTCTCGCGTTGTTTCTTGGTGAGTAACCCATCGAGGGCACCTAGATTTTTAAGATTGGAGTATGGTATCTGGTACACGACACCCTTGGGCTTCATGTTGATGCTCTATGTATTATTTTTACGGTATGTTATTTATATATATATTCTGAGATTTTTCTCGTGTAGTTTTTTACGGTATGTTATTTATATATAAATGTTCTGAGATTTTTTTTCACGGCCTCGCAGTCGTTACACAAATTCTATTACGTGCTTCGTTTTCTTGCCAAGAAGTTCCTTTGTCCCCTTGTACACGATTCGAGTTTTGTTCTCGATTAAAATAGATAGCTTCTCGTCGGATAACATGTTAGCGTATCGATCTGGTAAAAATAGACTGTATTGTGCGTTGAGCAACAGGCGTACCTTGGGACCATACTGGGTAGAAACGATTGAACCGGAAGTTATCGTGTAAGGTTTGTCGACTTCCAATTCCTGAATTTTTACATACTCGACTGACAAATTTAGCATTTGTTTTAATGCTTGGAGATCACTCATTTTTTCAGTTGTCATATCAAAAAAAAATTTCAGAGTGTTAGAGAGAAATTTAATTGTTTTTCACGATGTGTGTTATTTATATATACCGAAGATTATTTTTTTACGATGTGTGTTATTTATATATCAAGTTTTTTTTTTGACACGTATATATATTATTATTTTTAACAGAGGAAGAAAATCCGTGCTTCGGAAAACGCGATGATGTGTTGTTATTATTATTATTTTTTACTCTATGTTATTTATATACCCCACCCCATTTTTTGTTTCGTGTTCATGGCGATGGTGGTACCCAGTGCGGCGACCCGTTCACCCAGCGACGCGTCTCTGCTCACGAACCTTTCGAAAGCTGCATGTTCCAATTTTTTGTCTGCTTCGTGACGTGCATCCAGATCCGTCTGCGTGGTGTTGTAAGCGATGTCGTGATCTTTGCATGCGGCGTCCAACGGATTCACACCCTTGTCTCCTCTCTCCAATCTTTTCTCGAGTTTGGTACCCGGTCCGCAGTACTGGTAGTCAGGTAGATGCATCTCGAAAGGTAACTTGTTGATGATGTCGTTCACGAGCCCCTTTCCTTCGGCCACGTTCCAAAATTTCGGAGGCAGCGTGTTGATGATTTTGATCAGGTAACCTATGCCCTTGTCGTCGTTCACGATGAAGTTGGAAAGTTTCGTGCTGATCATGTCCACGATGCCAACCTTCTCGTTGTAGAAATTACGATTGCCTGCATTCTCCTCGCCGGCTATCACCAACAATCGGTCCACGAGGTTCCTAACGTCGTCCACCCAAACGAATTCTTTGGGTAACGTGTTGTAGCGTTTGACGCCGCTGCCTGTTTTGACCTGGTTCCAAATCGGTTTGATGAGATTCCTGTACTTCTCGCCGCTGCTCGATTTCACCCTATTCTGCGAGGCGTCGTTGTTCTGGTACAAGGCATCCGTCATGATCAGAATTTCCTTGTAACTCTGGTAATCTTCGTCGGTGTAATCTTTCGGCTGCTTTTTGGCAACGAGTTTCCACAGTCCCACCGTACCCGGATACCTGGTCCAACTATCCTTCTCGCCTAAATTAACTTTAATGTCTTTGCCTTCGAAGGTCACCTTCGATTTCCCAATCTTCCACACCACACCACCGCCTTCGTTGGTTTCCATGCTGGGATACAATCCGAACACTTCATCCTTGTCGAATTTCCCCGTACTCAGGTAGTCTCGTGCCAAAGGTCCCAACTCGATTTTATCCGAAGACGACGACGTGCTACCAATAGCTCGACGTCGTGCCGGTGCATCCTTCAGTTCGAACGGCGTCGAAGGAATGCTCGAAATGGGCGTGGGTACGGCGTAATTTTAGCTGCGAGCGGTACGAGTTCGTTGATCAAATTTTTATTTTGTTCCGT
Organism: Lepisma saccharinum; assembly: GCF_977018435.1. Taxonomy (NCBI): domain Eukaryota; kingdom Metazoa; phylum Arthropoda; class Insecta; order Zygentoma; family Lepismatidae; genus Lepisma; species Lepisma saccharinum. The sequence goes on along the minus strand of NW_028143243.1, from coordinate 23,898 downwards.
GACACTTTTAATTTCTTTACCTAGACCGCTGATGGCATCGATCACAGGTTGATCCTGACGTTTCTTCTCTTCGTAGAATCCGCCATTCTCGGATTTCCAACCTTTGAAGCGTTTCGCGAGGTAATCGCGAAGCTTGAGATTTTCGTCCTCGATTTTTCGTTTCGTCATGACGTTATTTATATACGTCGTTTCTCACAACGTTGCAACGTTTAGAAAGTCGTTGATTTTGTTTCTGTATTTTCCGTCGTTGGGTTTCCTCGTCATGTCGATCGTCGCGAATCCGAAATCGTCACCGTTCCAGCAAGTAGAGCAGCAGCGTTCCGAAAATTGATTGTAGTTCATGTCTCCGCCTACGTAGTCATCGTACGCGTGCTTGAGGTTGGTGTGATCTTGACGAAACAAACATATGAAATTAGCGTTGTCGCGTACTAACTGTTTTGGAATTTTGGAAAACGTTTGAGCTAGGTAGAAGCAATCCATTCCTTTGTGACGACCTTGCGTGAAAAAGTTGCGAATTTCATTTTGATTTTCCAGGATGTCGTCGTCGAACACAACGACTGAATTTTCACGACAATCGTCGAGTGGTTTTATTTCCGAGGCGAACGTTGCAATGTCCAGACCATCGTACAGTTTCATCAGTTGCTGGTATTTGGATTGCTCCAAACTTTTCGAGAACACGTACAGGTGCCTGTTCTTCCAATCTAACCAATTCGGTGCGAGGAGAAAATTGTCCACGAGCAGTGTCGTTTTCCCACACCCCGAAGGACCTACGATCAGACAGCGGATGCTGTCGGGAAGCAACTCACCGTTCTTTTTCTTCTTTTGACTTTCCGGATCCGGTAGACGCTTCACCACGTTCCACGTACTCACAAGATCACTTCGTTCGCGTCGATCCAACTCTTTTCCGGAAGTCCCAGCCATTTGACAAACAGTTTGTCACCTTTCCTACGCAATACTTTCTCGATGAGGTACGTGTCGGGGTGTTTCGTTTTAGAGAGTTCCTCTTCGTAAAATCTTCCTTTCAAAATCTCACCGCTACTATCTTTTATTATATACGTGTGTCGGTTTCCGGGTAAAACTCGAACCACCGTAAAGAGTTCCGTGCTCCAATTTTTTGTGAATCCCTTCTCGAAGGTGCGTTTGAATTTGCTGATCCTCACCCGGTCTCCAATTTTGTATTTAGCTTTTTTTGTCGTGGGTGTGTACTTTGGACAGTAAACTGTAAAAATTAAACGCTGCTCGTCAGATTTCGTAACGTCAGCTGGCTTCATGCCTATCGTTCTGTGTACCGTATCATTATAGGTGTCGACGAGTTCCGGCAGGATGTCGACCCATTTGTAATTTCCCCGAAGCGTGAATCGTTTCCACATGTGTGTTTTCAAGGTTCGATTGAATCTTTCCACGATGCTGGCTTTGATGTGACTGAAGGTCGAATAATGTCGAATGCCATGTTTTTGAATAAACTTTTGGAATACGGCGTTGTAAAATTCTTTACCGTTGTCCGTGTGCAGAAACCGAGGTCGTCTGCCGCCGCTTTCGCGAAAAATTAATTTGAATGCTTCCGTGACGCACGATCCCGTTTTCGCCTTCAAAGGTAGAGCCCATGCGAATTTCGAAAACGTGTCTATGACGGTGAGGAGGTACTTGTTGCCCTTGTTCCATTTATGTACGTTTTTCAAATTGCCGCTGCTCATCTCCACGAGGTCGCTTTGCCAGAGGTCGTCGATGCCCTTGGTTACCGCAGCCAAACGTTCGTAGTTGCAGCGTGCAGGTTTATGCAATTCTTCGACGATGGCTTGCCTAGACATTTTTTTGTTTAGAGATTACGTTTGAAGAGAAGCACCAGCGTGATGGGATTCAAAGAGGGTGGCACCTCGCTCGTGTTTTGAATGATCAGCTTATCGCCGGCACTCACGTCGAAAACAGTGAGATCTTCGTCTTCGTGTATTTCATATATGTTGCGCGTTTCGTTCCAACGTGCCAGAGGAATGTTTCCTGCTTTCTGGACACCACGATTCGATTTAAGGTCATGGTGGGAACGCTAGCTTTTCTGCCGTGAGACCAGTACGAAAATTCGTTTATCTGAATTGTCCCATCGAGGAGAAACTTGTAGTACGGATGATAAGGATGCAACATGTACAGTTTGTTACCTTCGACGAACGTGGAGATTCTCTGTTGATTGGGAACGCTGTTGATTTCGATGGCTTGCAAGGTGAACAATTTGGCGAATTTAGTGTCGAAGGTTACGAGATTACTGTGAACTTGTCCGAGTTTATTTTCGATGGGCAGCAAATGCTCGATTATGGTATCCGTTACGGTAGAAAACGACGGTTTGATTTTCACTTCCACGTTCAACTGCTTGTAGTTTTCGTTGAGTTCTTGCAACTTGGCACCGAAAGAGGCCAGCGTCGATTCCTGCGTGGATTCCAGCACTCCTACTTGATCTCTGATGTTGACGACGATGTTCTGAAGGTTCTCGACTTGATTCAATTTCGAGCTCTTCTCGGTAAGATCGTTCACGATGCTTCGCATCTCTGTAAACTGCGTGTGAAGGTCGGCGACGCTCTGCGAAGTGGGCAGCGTCGACACCAGCGAACTAATTTCGTCTCGAATCTGTTCCACGTTCGCCGTTTCCGTTTCTAGTCGTTTCAGCATACGTGATATGTTCCTTTTCAAAGCGTGCAATTCTTTGGAGGTGGGGAGATTGGCCACCCTACTCTCGAGATCGCTCAACGAACTTTTGATGTCGCTCGAATCGGATAGTGCCGTCACCGCCGTTTTCAATTTTTCCAAATCTTCGCTCGAAGGCACGCTCGTCCGTAACGATTCCAAGTCACCCTGTATGTTGTCGAGTACGTGATGAAAATGAGCGAGATTCGTTTCGACGTTCAAATTTTCTAAATATTTGATCTTCTGCTGAACCGTGCTTAACGTGTCTTGAATGCTCGTCAACGCTCTTGCTTCAGCGTGAATATTTTTAATTTCTTCGTTGATCAATTCCAAGGACGCCTGAAGCGTAGCGATGGTGGTTTGAATGTGTTCGAAATCTCGATACGCCTCCAATTGAATTTTTATGTTCGCGACGCTTTTACCGATGACCTGCAGTTCGTCCGACGATGGTAGGTTCGTCATTGTATCTTCCAAAGTCTGCAACTTTGATTTAATTTCTTCCAACGTGCCGGTGAATTCTTCTTGTAATTTGGAAACGACGACGTGCAAGCGTTCTGCGTCTATATCGTTCACGACGGTTTGAAGTTCAGAGAAATTCTTTTCTATTGCGGAAGTTCGTTCTTCGATTTCGAGTTTCAATTTTTCCAAATCTTCATTTTTCGATTGAAATTGCTGTAATTTGGCCAAATCATTTTGAAGCGAATCCACGCTCAACTGTATATTTTGAACGCTGTCGTAAGAAGGTACGTCGACATAATTTTTTATCAGCGTCTTCAGTTCGGAATCGATTTTCAGAATGGGGTCGAGACATTGCGTTTGGAGCGTGGCGATTTCCGACTCTAAACTTTTGTTTAAGGTCTCCTGCAAAGCGATCAAATCGGTCCTCAACTTCTTAACTCGAACGTCCAACATGAGAATCTCTTCTGCATGGTCTACACGCTTGGTGTTGCCGAAAATGTCGTTAGGCATTTTTGGTTAACGGTTATTTATAATAGGATAGACGATTCGTAATTCTACGAAGAGAGGAATAAGTTTGTCGTAATCTCCGAGGAGTTCCACGTACAGGTAATCTCCAGCGGAAACATCGTACGTAATGTTAGAAAGCATCTTGTCGTGCTTGATTCGAAAAATATTCTTGCCTGTAGAAATTTTGATTTCGCCTGCGTTCACCGGATTCACGGTGATTTGAAGTTTCCCGTCGATCGGAATTTCGTAGAAATGTAAATTGTTATTAAAAACATAAAACATCTTGCCCACATCGTCATTCAGTTTCGTCCAAATGCTGTTGAGGTGAACAATCAGTAAACCATTGAGTTTAGATAACACGGAAGGTAAGAGGTTATTGAAATTTGGCGGTGCAGTCTCCATGTTGATCTGTTTGCGGAAGCCAAAAAGATTCATTGTCCTTGTTAGTTATTTAAGAATACGGTCAAAGTTTTTTTTTCCCACATGTATGTAATGCGTCACAATACAGGCGCGCGCGCGCGCGCGCGTGTGTGTGTGTGTAGCACATCGTTCCCGAGAGAGGTTTACAAAAATCACGATATACAAACATTGCCGGAGTTGGAAAATTACGATATGGCGCATTCGCTCACCACTGTTGCCAGCCGTAGGTCTCTCTCTCTCTTCATCTTACAGCAACGTTGGCATCTCTATTTTTTTTAGTTGCAGGTGGTTTGCCAACACACTCTAGTTAATAATGCTACATATTATACACACACACGCACACACATACTGTGTTGCCATCCACCCATCTCTCTCTTTTACGGCAGTGCCGGCTCTCCTTGCCCAGTGTGTGTAGGTTGGCAAAAATTGCTTTATGCACTGTAAGGCAAGCCTCAAGCAAAGTTGCCAGCTCCTTGCTTTAGGTTAGACCAAGAAAAAAAAGTTGTAGGTAGGCTGTCGGTTGTTTAACTCTTCCCTCTCTCTCTCTCCTCTCTTTTTTTTTTGTAAAAAGCTATGGCAAAAGCACCAGTAGGTTGGCAACCTTGCTTTATGCACTGTAAGACAAGCCTCAAGCAAGGTTGCCAGCTCCTTGCTTTAGGTTAGGTTAGACCAAGAAAAAAAAACCTTGGTGATTTTTTTCGAGTAAGGTGTTGGCAACACTGCGAGAAAATAAGGCTTATGCCTTACAAGAGCAAACCATTAAGGAGCCTCAAGCAAGGTTGCCAGCTCCTTGCTTTAGGTTAGGTTAGACCAAAAAAAAACCTTGGTGATTTTTTTTCGAGTGAGGAGTTGGCAACACTGCGAGAAAATGGGGCTCATGCCTTACAAGAGAAATCCATTAAGGCGAGCCCCACCGAGCCCCATTTTCGGTTTGTGAACCGGGCTTCTTCTACTACTAGTGTGACCCTGTTTGCCATAGCAGTGAACAGCGTTATGGCAAGCATTGTTGTCCCTGTACATGGTCTACTGTATGTAGACGACCTCACGATCTTTTGTCGCTCACGGAATCTCGCGTCAGCTTCTCGTCAACTCCAACTGACGATAAACCGTTTGGTTGAGTGGTCCTCCCAAACAGGTTTCACCTTCTCATCCGAGAAATCCGTGTGTGTTCACTTTTGTCGTCAGCGTACATGTCATTTCGATCCTCACCTGTACATGGGGAAATCTCCCCTGAGCTTCGTGAATGAGGTCCGCTTCCTGGGCCTCATTTTCGATAAGAAATTAACATGGCTCCCTCACCTTCGCCAGTTAAAATTCTCTTGTCTTCGAGTTCTCAACCTTCTACGCGTTTTATCTCATACTTCTTGGGGTGCTGATAGGACGGTATTGCTTCGCCTATACCGTGCACTCATCAGGTCGAAGCTAGATTATGGATGTGTTGTGTATTCTTCTGCCCGCCCATCTAGACTTCGCATCCTAGACACCGTCCACCATGCTGGTATACGTGTGTGCACTGGTGCCTTTCGGACCAGTCCAGTCGCCAGTTTGTGTGTAGAGGCATCTGAGCCGTCGCTGTCTCTGCGAAGACAGCGGCTGGTAGTTAACTACTTCCTCCATCTTCGCTCGATGCCTTCACATCCTTCATTCCACACCATCTCAGACGAGGGTAGGCTGGCAAGGTATCGGCTCCACCCTAGTGTCACTAGACCATTTGGTGTTCGCGCAGACGAGATCCTGTCAGCACTTGGTGTTGACAGTGATCTTCCTGGCGTCTCTCCACTCATTCCGCCTCTTCCTACCTGGGAGTTTCCTGCACCTTCTATCGATTTTTCCCTGACTGCCCTTCCAAAGGCAGAAACACCAATGGTTGTATACCAGCAACGGTTTTTAGAGCTTCGTGCGAAGCACCCCAATTTTAATGTGTTTTACACGGATGGGTCCAAGACAGTCGAATCAGTTGGTTGCGCTTTCGTCCTAGACTCTCAAAGTTCCAGTTTCGCGCTACATCCTGCCTGTTCCATCTTTACGGCAGAGTTGTACGCCATTCTAAAGGCACTGGACTTTGCAGACGTCAATGGGCTGAAGAAAGTCCTTGTGTGCTGCGATTCGACCAGCGTGTTGCAGTCTCTGGATTCGCCGTATTCCCGGCATCCGGTAGCGCAACGCATATTCAGACGGCTTGTGTCCTTATCTGCCAGTGCGGATGTACACTTCTGTTGGGTCCCTAGCCACGTGGGCATCCAGGGGAACGAAGCAGCTGATGCTGCCGCCAAGTCTGCTGATGCAGATGGCGATGTTCTCGTCCACCTTTTGCCAGTTAACGACCTGCAGAATGTGTTCCGTTGTCGCCTTCTTGACACTTGACAGGCCGAGTGGGATACGGAAACAGGGAACAAGCTTCACGGTGTTTGGCCCACCATAGGTACTTGGCGTTCCTCGTCTCGTCCCTCTCGGCGAGAAGAAGTTATTCTTACCCGCATGCGTATAGGACACAGCCGTCTCACGCATGGTCACCTACTTCAAGGGCTGGACCCTCCGTTGTGTCGTGCTTGTAATGTTTTATTAAGCATTCGACACATTCTCGTTGAATGTGTCGATCTTGCTTACCTCCGGCAGACTTTTAACCTTTCCGGCTGTTTGTCATCCCTCTTGGGTGATGACAGCAGTATTTTATCACGTGTTTTTAGTTTTTTGCGAAGAGCTGGACTCTTCCACCGTCTGTAAGGAGGTTTTTAGTTTGTTCTGACTTTTTAATGTGTCGTGTTTGTCTCGTGCAAGTCTCTTTACAACCTTGCACTTTTAGTTCTTTCCCAAGGGGCTATCTACACCCCCTTTTTTAAATCTCAGTCAGAATTTTAGATAAGGGGACATTTCCCCGTATATACAGAAGGGTGCGAAATGGCCTTAAGTGCCGACGCACCCATAAATTTTAACTCAATCAATCAATCAATTGAGGACCTCCTTTGTATATTCGAACAACTTCCGTCTCCTGTAATTCTTTTGGGCGATTTTAATTCCTACCATTGTTTGTGGGGCTCCGTTCGTACAGAGCCCCTGGGTCAAATTGTAGATCAATTCCGTGAGGCATCAGGTATAATGTTGCTGAATGATGGGACTCCCACATATTTCAGTCCTTCCTCAGGCTCATACTCTGGGTTGGACTTGTCCTTCTGCAGTCCCAACCACATCTTGGAGCGTTCACCCTGATCTCTGTGGGAGTGATCACTTCCCTCTCATTCTTTCCTTCGAACATCTTCAGCAATCACGTGAACAACACCCTCACTGGAATCTCAGTCGGGCCGACTGGGAAGCCTTCGAGCGTGCAGTGGACCTTGAAGTCGATCTTGCGTCGACTTTACCACCAATCGACGCAATAGATGTCTTTGTGTCAAGAGTGCATGATGCTGCACGCACCTCCATTCCACATCCCAGTGGACCTGCGAGGCGTCGCCCAGTCCCTTGGTGGACTGCGGAGATCAGTGCAGCCATCAAGGACCGTAATCATGCCCTAGATCGATTTAATAAGAACCACACTGCCGCAAACCTCGAGCAGTTCCGCATTAAGCTTTCCCGTGCCCGTCGGCTCATCCGAGCCAGTAAGAAGGCGTTCTGGGTCCAATACGTGTCTTCTCTGACGAAGCAGGCTTCGTCGAAAGCCGTTTGGACCAAAGTACGTCGCATCCAGGGGGGTGCATCTACTCCTCTGAGCGCTCTGGAGCATGATGGGACGTTGTACACCGATTCCGGAGACATAGCAAATATCTTGGCCACGCAGTTTTCTGATGCCTCTAGCTCTGTAAATTATGAAACACGTTCCCGCCGTGAGAAGGACCGTCAGGAACGACGCCCTCTAGTTTTTCGAAGTCATAACACCGAGCCATACAAGTCTGCATTCACTGAACGGGAGTTCGATCAGGCGCTTCGAGATTCTAAGAATACAGCTCCTGGAGTGGACAAGATCCACTATGAGATGCTTCGTCATCTGCCCATTGGAGCAAAATATTTCCTTTTGACGGTATTCAACAGGCTTTGGTTGGAGGACTCTTTCCCTTCGTCCTGGAAAGAAGCAATTATTGTTCCCATCCTGAAACTAGGTAAACAACGCACCGCAGCCTCGAGTTATAGGCCTATTGCCTTAACTAGCTGTGTGTGCAAGTTGATGGAACGCATGATCAACAAGCGTCTCACCTGGTTTTTGGAGGAAAACTGCTTGATAAGTAATTTCCAATGTGGTTTTCGCTCCAACCGTTCCACACTGGACCATCTGGTTCAGCTGGAAACACATATTCAGGATGCATTCCTCAACAAGGAACATTTAGTTGCAGTTTTCTTTGACTTCCAAAAGGCATATGACACAACGTGGCGCTTTGGCATCATAAAGCAGCTCCATTCTTGGGGCGTCCGTGGCCATATGGCGTACTTCATTCAAAACTTTTTATCTGATCGTTTCTTCCGCGTACGTGTTGGGAACTCCTTTTCGGATCTTCACGAACAAAAGAACGATGTCCCACAGGGCAGCGTTTTAAGTGTGACTCTGTTTGCCATAGCAGTGAACAGTGTTATGGCAAACATTCTTTCCCCAGTACATGGCCTCCTCTATGTAGACGACCTCACGATCTTTTGTCGCTCACGGAATCTCGCGTCAGCTTCTCGTCAACTCCAACTGACGATAAACCGTTTGGTTGAGTGGTCCTCCCAAACAGGTTTCAACTTCTCATCCGAGAAATCCGTGTGTGTTCACTTTTGTCGTCAGCGTACATGTCATTTAGATCCTGACCTGTACATGGGGAAGTCTCCCCTGTGCTTCGTGAATGAGGTCCGCTTCCTGGGCCTCATTTTCGATAAGAAATTAACATGGCTACCTCACCTTCGCCAGTTGAAGTTCTCTTGTATTCGAGTTCTCAACCTTTTACGTGTTTTATCTCATACTTCCTGGGGGTGTAAGGGGTACCTTCCACGTAGGCGCCCAAAAGTCAGCCTCACTTCCACGTAGTGCACCCTGGACAAGAAACTAACGAGGCTCTGGCGACTGGCACTATGGCCAGTATAATTTTGTGTGTGTTGTCCTGTTTTATGTCCTTGTGTGTGCTGAGTGCGCGTTTACAGCCTCAGCTTTTAACAGAAGTCAGAACATTTTAAGATTTAAAATTTTTAGTTATGCAACGCTAGAGTTGTTATTTGTAATGGTAAGGGGCTGGACCCCGTATAATGTGACGGGATCAGAATAGCCTAAGTGCTGACGCTCCCAAAATTTTAAATTCATATTCATTCATATTCATATTCATACTTCCTGGGGTGCTGATAGGACGGTACGGCTTCGATTGTATCGTGCACTCATCAGGTCGAAGCTTGATTATGGATGTGTTGTGTATTCTTCTGCCCGCCCATCTAGACTTCGCATCCTAGACACCGTCCACCATGCTGGTATACGTGTGTGCTCTGGTGCTTTTCGGACCAGCCCTATCGCCAGTTTGTACGTAGAGGCATCTGAGCCGTCGCTGTCTTTGCGAAGACAGCGGCTGGTAGTGAACTACTTCCTCCATCTTCGCTCGATGCCTTCACATCCCTCATTTCACACCATCTCAGACGAGAATAGGCTGGCAAGGTATCGGCTCCGCCCTAGTGCCACAAGACCATTTGGTGTTCGTGCAGACGAGATCCTGTCAGCACTTGGTGTTGACAGTGATCTTCCTGGCGTCTCTTCACTAATTCCGCCTCTCCCTACCTGGGAGTTTTCTGCTCCTTCTACAGATTTTTCTCTGACTGCCCTTCCAAAGTCAGAGACACCAATGGTTGTATACCAGCAAAGGTTTTTAGAACTTCGTGCGAAGCACCCCAATTTTAATGTGTTTTACACGGATGGGTCCAAGACAGTCGAATCAGTTGGTTGCGCCTTCGTCCTAGACTCTCAAAGCTCCAGTTACTACATCCTGCCTGTTCCATCTATACGGCAGAGTTGTACGCCTTTCTAAAGGCACTGGATTTTGCAGATGTCAACGGTCTGAAGAAGGTCCTTGTGTGCTGTGATTCGACCAGCGTGTTGCAGTCTCTGGATTCGCCGTATTCCCGGCATCCAGTAACGCAACGCATATTCATACGGCTTGTGTCCTTATCTGCCAGCATGGATGTACACTTCTGTTGGGTCCCTAGCCACGTGGGCATCCAGGGGAACGAAGCAGCTGATGCTGCCGCCAAGTCTGCTGATGCAGATGGCGACGTTCTCGTCCACCTTTTGCCAGCTAGCGACCTGCAGAATGTGTTCCGTTGTCGCCTTCTTGACACTTGGCAGACCGAGTGGGATGTGGAAACGGGGAACAAGCTTCACGCTGTTAAGCCCACCATAGGTGTTTGGCGTTCCTCGTCTCGTCCCTCTCGGCGAGAAGAAGTTATTATTCAAGCGATGTACCGAAAACTGTTCTAGCAAAGTTTTTCCCTCCTGGAGGGTTGGAGCGATGTATTGGAACACTCTCGATGTATCCTGGTTTCACCCTTGATTCTCTGGCTACGTTGTCACCGGGGTGGGATTCCTTCTTTGTTATTGTTCAGTCTACCTTAACCCCATCCCCACGTGACTTAAAGTTTGCACTGAAGAGCGATAATCGCGTATCACAGAAACACAATAACACCTTGTTTGCGAGTTGATTTGGAGAACGAAAAGTATCTCGCTCTAATTAATTTTAACTGCTCACAGCTCGGAGAGTTCGTTAAAGTTAGTTAAAGTTGTGCGTTCTGTGGCTGTCTAAACTTAGTTAAAGTTATGCGTTCTGTGGCTGTCTAAACTTCACTGACGCGAAGAGATACTTTCGGGCAGGGTTGTAGGTCAAATTTTCATATCCGTCACATTGACAAGGAAATGTCCAAACTGTAGACTGGTTGGCTCGCTCGCAGAAGTTATGTCGTCTGCTCGAGTACGTTATGTGCAGAACTGTTGTTTTGAATCTAAGCCTGGGCAGCTTCTTGCTCCGTCGAGAACATAGCATCGTTGTTCAGGACGGGGGCGAGAGTCTCGTTGGGGGTTTTAAATTTTATAATGCCTGAAGTTCCATGATTAGCTGCATGTCACGGTTGGCCCCCTGTTTCTCTAAGTTTCAACCATCAAGCCGAACGTGAATTGATGGTGACATGAGCCGAATGTGGACTGGATGGATATCAAGAGTTTATTGCGGATACACAGTGAATTCTTTCTCTCGAAGTAGGTGCGGTGATCTAATATATATGCAGAGCTTCATGGGAAAGCATGCTGGTTCGTTGGAGACGGCTGTCCTTTTCTCAGAGAGCAGAAAAAGAGATCTTGGGGAAGTGCGTAGAAAGACCGTTGGTAATGATAAAAGGTAATAGGTACATCGGTCATAGTATGAGAGGCTAAAACTAGCAGCTGGGTCAGTACCACACAACTAGTCCAACTGGGGTGTAAGGGGTACCTTCCACATAGGCGCCCAAAAGTCAACCTCACTTCCACATAGTATACCCTGGACTGAAGACTAACTAGGCTCTGGCGACTGGCACTATGGCCAGTATATTTTTTTGTGTTGTCCTGTTTTTGTCCTTGTGTGTGCTGAGTGCCCGTTTACAGCCTCAGCTTTTAACAGAAGTCAGAAGATATTAAGATTTTTAGTTTATGCAACATTAGAGTTGTAATGATAAGGGGCTGGCCCCCGTATAATGTGAAGGGTGAGAAATAGCCTTAGTGCTGACGCACCCAAAATTTTAAATTCAAATTCAAACTAGTCCAACTGGAATATCCAGCAGGTGATTTAGCCTTGTATGATTCAGGTATAGCATTAAGCATCCAGGACCATTTTATTTTTGAATTTTTTGAATTTGAATTTAAAATTTTGGGTGCGTCAGCACTAAGGCTATTTTGCACCCATCACATTATACGGGGTCCAGCCCCTTATCATTACAAATAACAACTCTAACGTTGTATAACTAAAATCATAAAATATTAAAATGTTCTGACTTTCATTAAAAGCTGAGGCTGTAAACGGGCACTCAGCACTCATAAGGACAAAAGAACAGGACAACACAAACAAAATTATACTGGTCATGGGGCCAGTCGCCAGAGCCTCGTTAGTCTGCAGTCCAGGGTGTACTGACGTGGAAGTGAGGTTGACATTTGGGTGTACTACGTGGAAGGTCACCCCTTACACCCCAGGACCATTTTATGATATGAACTCGATCCTGCCAAGTTTTTTTTCTCCCATAGAAATCACATAACATTTTAAATATTCCTTATACTTACTTTTCTACACATTAGAAAAAAATACAACTGGCTGACTTTGGACTCCCAAGATTTCAAACAAGTGAACAAGTCATGTAAAGTAGTCTGCAATGATACATTCTTGATTGCTTGTTAAATAGACACTTTCGAACTGCACTAGGTGATGTCACTTCCGACAATTCTGTACTTCAAATCTGCTTTTCCACTTTCCTGTTGCCTGGTTGAGATGACAGGTGTTTTGGGGCACCTTGTTTCTAAAATTAAATACCTTAATGCAGTGATCAGAATGCTGCATTTTAAAAGTAGCTTCGCTACAACTACATTTATCGATAAAGAAGCTAGCTATGCTACTCCTGTTCGCTACTTCACTAATTTTTAATTTGAAAAATTGGATATTAAAAAAAAAGCCCCTAGCAGTTGTAGGGGAAAGTGGGGCAAAGTGAAATAGCTAACAAAATAAAAATTTGAAACGCATGTAATCACAGAAATAACAAATCTAAATAGACAGTGTAATACCTACATATGCTGGCTACATATAATAAAAACAATGAGATGTAGCCATCTTTACTTTAGGAAAGACATACAATATTTATAAACACAGCGAAAATTTCACTTAGCCCCATATATGGGGCAAAGTGAAATACACCAATTGTGAAACATTACAATTAATTATGTTACAATTGTCACGAATGTACTGGTTTTCATCATCAATCTCATTATCAAATGTTGTGCATTCCTCATAAGCCTATTTCTCTCACTTGGAGCACGTGATCCACCCCTGACCTGGCTTCGATCTTGAAAATGGCTCATTGCAAAACTTGCACTCTTCTCCGTCACTCTCATTCGAAGATTCATCATCTAGGCCTACTGGTAGTTTTGGTTTTTGTTGTTACCCTTGCTTAGAGCTCGACCCCAAACAATTCTTTAAACGCTGTCCTGTTCTTAAATGATGAATCTTTGCTGTTTCCTGTAGCTGAAGAGTTATTAACCTTCAGATCTGTCAAGTAAGGACTAGAAGTCAAAACTGCTGTCACTCCTGTCTTTGTCGATGTTTTTCGGGGTCCTCCTTCCACGTAGTGCACCCAATAGTCAACCTCACTTCCACGTAGTACACCCTGGACTGCAGACTAACGATGCTCTGGGGACTGGCCCCATGGCCAGTATAATTTTGTTTGTGTTGTCCTGTGTTTTGTCCTTATTTGTGGTGAGTGCTCCTTTACAGCCTCAGTTTTTAACGAAAGTCGGGGTGTAAGGGGTGACCTTCCATGTAGTACACCCAAATGTCAATCTCACTTCCACGTTAGTACACCCTGGACTGAAGACTAACGAGGCTCTGGCGACTGGCCCCATGGCCAGTATAATTTTGTTTTTGTTGTCCTGTGTTTTGTCCTTATGTGTGCTGAGTGCCCCTTTACAGCCTCAGCTTTTAATGGAAGTCAGAACATTTTAATATTTTATGATTTTATTTCTGCAACGTTAGAGTTGTTATGTGTAACGATAAGGGGCTGGACCCCGTATAATGTGATGGGTGCAAAATAGCCTTAGTACTGATGCACCCAAAATTTTAAATTCAAATTCATTTCAAATTCGATGTTTTTCGGATACTGTTGTCTCTTATCATTGCAGGAAAAGGCAGATGTCCTTTGGGCTCATCTGTTTACGCACTTTTGATGAAGTGCTAGGTTGTGGCTGTACCGTTAGGATGTGAAATGGGCGAACTGTTGGCTCATCGCGAACTATTTGCACTCCTGATGCACCAGATGGTGCCTGTCCTGAAACTGCCGATTGGTTTGGAATTACATCGTCCTCACCTGGGGGTGGTCTGTTCGTCGTTTCTGCAGCTACAAAAGCCTCTTCCGGAAAGTAGTTGGGGTCGCAAGGACAGATTGCAGTTGACCTGAATCCATTTACTGTGGTCACTGTGGTGGCTGCCTTCATGTACGCTTTCCCAAGCAGTTCACCAACTTCAGTTATAGATACTACCTTTCCTGGGTTATTACGTAGCCACGTTGCACATTCCTGAGAATAAGATGTGCTTAATGGGCCCATGAAGGCAACATCTAGAGGTTGGAGTTTGACTCGTGCGAGGAGGGATACACAGGATATGCACGTGGTTGTCGCGTGCCTTTAGGACCATTTGAAGGTTCTTTGTGTGTGTCGCGTGGCCATCGAGAATGAGGAGTGCAGGATCATGAACGGAAGGTTGGATACAATGGATGAAATGATCAAACCACTTTGTAAAAATATCTGTCTGCATCCAGCCTGAAGGGTGGCAATGAACAATCGTATCTGGAGGTGTTCCATGCGAAAAGGCTGGATTATTTCTAACACGTGGAAAAATAGGAAGAGGTGCAATGTAGTGTCCTGCTGCACTAAAGCAGATCACAGCAGTTGTTGTTCCTCTTTCTGCTGATTAAATTTGTCCAACTTGTCTCCTACCCTTTAAACTGATAACCTTGGAAGTTTTATTGGGAACAGTGCTCATACCTGTCTCGTCGACATTATAAATGCGACTAGGAGAAAACTTGTGGGTGTCCATCAGTGCTGTAAGGAGATCGAAAAATTTGGCTACAGTTACCTTGTTGAAAGATGAGGCTCTAGCTTGAGAAGTAGACTCTGTAGTTCGAAGTGTTAAAGCAGGATGACGTTTCAAAAATCAATACAGCCAGTCTACATCAGCCATTCCAGACTGCTTAGAGAATGGATGTGTAATATTATTACACTCAGCATACTGAAACGCCAGGCAGCGAAGATCCTTCGTCGTGAGTCCGAATAGTCGTGATTCCATAAGAATGACATGTTCCCTCTAATTCTGTCTCCTGAAATTCTGTGAAAATCGTCCTGAATCTTCCTAGTCGTTTCTCACATAACTGGCCAACGTCCACTGCAATAAGGAAAAAAAAAGTGTTAATACAATTAGTATCAGCCTATTGTAGGCAATTACGTTTGTCACTCGAACCTTCAAATATGTCTATTTTGGTTTACTTTATTTCTCTTCACACTCATAACAATTACATTTTCATAACAAGACTGAAAAGTTTCCAAACATTATCCTGTGTTACAGTGTAGGTCCACACGTCTAGGTCCTTTTAAATACGGATGGAATGTTTATAGCCTACTGACCATTCATGAGTCAATCTATACAATGTTAAGAGCTAATTTTTAATAAAAAACTAACAGCCCAATCAGCTGGGATTAATGAGCTGCACAGCAGGCTTCATGGCACAGTGGTTAGGAAACTAGTCTCTAAATCCGACGGTCTTGGGTGCAGTCCTCACCATGGGTTTCTGATGTCAAAAATGGGAAAGAAATTTAAGTTTTATTAGCTACGTTATTCATCACATGTAGGCCTTTTATCAATAATTTGTATAATGTTAATTAATAGCAGATAATGTAATAAAAATAAAGTTAATATATAATTATTTCTTTTTCAATCCAATACTGTTTCAAATTAGGTCACGCCTTTAATGTTTTCAAGTTGGTGTCACAGTAAGGATAAATGTCTTCATAATTGCTTAAGCCTACTTAGGCCTTCTGCTCATTCACATTACGATTTGATTTAAATTAAACAATAAGAAACTAATTAGTCTACACTAAAATGCACTAGGCTATGTCCATAAGCTGCAGTTCTACAAAAATAAAATGTATTAAATAATACAAATTGAAACGCTTACCATCTTGTTTTACTCAACGGTACAGCGTGGCAACAGGAACGTCTTCAAACTTATTTGTTGGGAAAACATTCAAGCGATTGAGAAAAATAAATGCCATATTTGAAATCAGCACTCCATAAAAATAAAGATCAATTATCGAGTCACAAACACTTTGGAATAACTCAAATTCTGCAGCTCTGTGTAGTGAAGCATTTAACTATTTTTCCATTGAAGTGAATATATCTCAATATGATGTATAATTTTCCTGTAATACAGTCATAAACA
The DNA here is from genome assembly GCF_977018435.1 of Lepisma saccharinum. Taxonomy (NCBI): domain Eukaryota; kingdom Metazoa; phylum Arthropoda; class Insecta; order Zygentoma; family Lepismatidae; genus Lepisma; species Lepisma saccharinum. The sequence goes on along the minus strand of NW_028143243.1, from coordinate 7,683 downwards.
GAGATAATACCAGGCAAATACAAAATGCAATGTTCAAAATAAAATTTGAGGCTACTGATTAGGTGAACAACTTTCATAAAAGCATCATCAAAAGTAAATAAAAATAGCAAATGTACCGGTATTGTATGTACTGTACAGCAATGGCGTGGTATTATCTTCACTTATGCCTGCATGAACAAGCAATATCCGAGTTAATGTTAATCATTTTACAGAACATTTCCGAACATCTCAGAATATTGGTTTGCCCAGGGATAGAAATAGGGCTGGTGAAACGAAAACTCGTGTATCAGATAACATGCTTTTATTTCTTCAACTCTCCAAGTGTCTCCTCGATTATGCACAGCAGTTTCTGCTGCTGCTCCCTATCCTCTTCATCATTCTCTTTCAAATATCCTGATAACTCGGTTGCAGCATTTTCTTTAAGTTTTCTCTTTTGCCTTTTTGGAGTAGGCACAGTGCCATGTGAAGAAGAGGGTGAGAAAGATGATGCTGGAGTGCATTGGTCAGGAAATGATGTTGGGGTGCGTTGCTCATGAAAGGATGTGGTTGGGGTGCGTTGCTGAGGACATGCCATGGGTGGGAGTGGAGGAAAGGAAATGTGAAATGTTGAAGGAAGGAGGAGGAGAAGAGGATGAATCTATAAGCAGCACAGGAGATATTATGTGGCTATCTCCCATGAAGGCATCTATATCTTCATAAAATGGCCAACTTTGTGTCCCCAAGTCGCCATCCTCTGTACTCCTGCCACTAGGAGGACATTTAATTTCCTGTAAAACACAAATAAAAAACAAAACCTAGTAATGCAGTCCTGGCAAAATATATGTCACGCAATTTAAACAAATAGTACTGTAATTATGAAACTGTGGTCATACTTAATTTTGAGTCTATATTTTGTCCTGTTAGACTCCACAAATTTAACCCTTTGAGGCCCATGAAGGGAAATTTTGAATAAAAATATACAATTTGTGTAAAAACCCAACTTTAATGTCACAAAAACATCAAGAATTGTGAGATACAAAATATATATTTTACATATTTTCACATATTTTACATATTTTGTGTGGTTTGAAAGTGAAACAGTAGTGTATATTGAGCGTTTCAAAGTCATACTTGGTACGAGTGTTTTTGTAGCCTTTTTTTTATCAATTGAAAATCAGTTTTTGACATATTTTGACAAATTTTTGTCGATGTTTTAGCGCTTAGCGATGTTTTTGTAAAATTTCCTATTTTTTTTTTTTTTCCACTCATACTTGGTACGAGCACACACAAGCATAGGTTCTATTCATATTTTTTCTTACGTATAGATGTACATGATGAATCTGCAAACAGATTTTTCCTAAGTTTTACTGTTTCCAAGATAACCCCAATTCCGGTTGCTATTTTGGATTTCCGAGCATAGGTTCTATTCATATTTTTTCTTACGTATAGATGTACATGATGAATCTGCAAACAGATTTTTCCTAAGTTTTACTGTTTCCAAGATAACCCCAATTCCGGTTGCTATTTTGGATTTCCGAGCATAGGTTCTATCCATATTTTTTCTCACGTATAGGCGTACATGACGAACCCGCAAACAGATTTTTCCTAAGTCTTACCGCTTCCAAGATAACCCCACTTCCGGTCGCTATTTTGGATTTCCGAGAATAGGTTCTATTCATATTTTACTTACATATAGGCGTACATGACGAATCCGCAAACAGATTTTTCTAAGTCTTGCTGTTTCTAAGATAACCCCACTTCCGGTCGCCATTTTGGATTTCCGAGAATAGGTTCTATTCATATTTTACTTACATATAGGCGTACATGACGAATCCGCAAACAGATTTTTTCTAAGTCTTGCTGTTTCCAAGATAACCCCACTTCCGGTCGCCATTTTGGATTTCCGAGAATAGGTTCTATTCATATTTTACTTACATATAGGCGTACATGACGAATCCGCAAACAGATTTTTCCTAAGTCTTACCGTTTCCAAGATAACTAGTAGTGCAGTTTAGAGAGTTCACGGACCGAAAATGGGGCTCGGTGGGGCTCGCAGTGTTGCCAACTGCTTACTCGAAAAAATCACCAAGGTTTTGTTGGTCTAACCTAGCATAAAGCAAGGAGCTGGCAATATTGCTTGAGAGTTCACAAACCGGAAGTGGGGCTCGGTGGAGCTCGCCACACACACACACACTTATTTTCTCTCCACGTTCCGCGCCTTATTTATTGCGCTGACGATGTTTCACAGCGTAGAAAACAATACCAAAACATCAAAAACTCATTTTGATTATTTGGAACTTGCCAAAACCTCAAAAAACTTATTTTTATTAATTGAGGTTCACCAAAACCTCAAAAACTCCTATTTTCTCTCCATGTTCAGCGTTTTTATTTATTGCGCTGACACAACGTGATGAGTAAATAATGCAGTTTCTCATCCTTGAAGGTTGAATGCACCTTATTGTAATTTTCCAAGTCTCGGTCAAATGTTTGTAGATCGTGACCTTTGTAAACCTACCTCTCGGGAACGATGTGCCACACACACACACACTCATTTTCTCTCCATGTTCTGCGCCTCATTTATTGCGCTGACGATGTTTCACAGCGTAGAAAACAGCACCAAAACATCAAAAACTCATTTTGATTATTTGGAGCTCACCAAAACCTCAAAAACTCATTTTTATTAATTGAGGTTTACCAAAACCTCAAAAACTCCCACTTTTTCTCCACGTTCAGCGCTTTTATTTATTGCGCTGACACAGCGTGATGAGTAAATAATGCAGTCTCACATCCTTGAAGGATGAATGCACCTTATCGTAATTTTCCAAGTCCCGGTCAAATGTTTGCATATCGTGACCTTTGTAAACCTCTCGGAACGATGTGATCTCTCTGCCGCACACACACACACGCCTCTCATTATTTCTGTATTGTGACGTGTTTATTTTGGTATGGGAGGACAGAGGACACCGAGACTCGACCGACACACTAAACCCAACCTCTCTACGCGTACTCTACGTCACCAAAAAAAGGTTAAAGGTTCCAAATAACAATAGTTAAGAGTTTCGCCAATCTAGTAAAGTGGATTGGTTGAAATCTCCAAGGCGTATTTTTGCATTTTTTTCAAATATGAACACGTTAAAACTGAACTGTCTTGGATTTTTGAGTATTGTATTCACCCTGAGAAAATTCTATATAAAATAACATACCTGAAAATTATATTCGCAGTAGATTGATTTTTTTTTGAGTTTTGTAATCACCTCAAGAAATTCTATATAAAATAACATACCTGAAAATTGTATTTACAGTAGATTGAATTCTTGAGTTTTTGTATTCGCACACAAGAAATTATATATAAATAACATACCCGAAATTCTATTTACAGTAGATTGAATTTTTAAGTTTTGTAATCACTCCAAGAAATTCTATATAAAATAACATACCTGAAAATTGTATCGCTAGACACTTTTTGATTTCTGTGATTTTTTGGAGAAAGCATAATGGCATCCACCACCAGTTTCAATCGAAAAAATGATAAAACTGAATGTGTTACTTGCGAAAAATTAATATCTAAAACTAATATTAGCAAGCACAGGGCAAGATGTAGCGAAACAGGCTCGAGAATTAATCGTTTGTTACCTTCTAAGTCTTGTGCTCGATGTGGAAAGATGATCAGCATTGCAAATTTAAGTAAACACCTCAAAATTTGCAAACCATCGATCGAACAAGGAACATTGAAAAGGAAAATCGATAATCCAGAAACGGAAGCTTCCACTTCCAAACAAGTTAAATTATCGGATGAACGCAAACCGATTAGATCTGCATTCAACGACCAACTCCAGGATTTCTCTTTTACTTCGGAACCAGGCCGTGACATCCTTAGTTTCTTGCATGAAACGAAAACATCTGTACTAAATATTCTAAAAAATAAACTTGAAAATAATTCCATAAAAGTATATGTTGTTCTGTTTTCTGAATACGAGAAAGTTGATGGCACAACGAGTATTTTTTATCATCGTACAAAAAACCAGACACTTTATTTTGCTGACGTCGAAAATTTGGACAACTTTTATTATAAAGTTTCCAAAGAGCTGGTTAAGAAACACGACGATTTCGAGGCTAAAGGGTCGGGATGGGCTCTGTGTGGAAGTCCTCACACGCTAACCGTTTACGTGAACCGATTCTCGCCTTTTTGCGCATCCAGCTACGTTCCTCTTCCACCGAACATTCAACACAAGAGGGCTGTGTTAAATATACAGAACAGCGATAACAAGTGTTTTCTTTGGTGTATATTGGCTGCACTGCATTCTGTTTATTGGTCAAATAATCCAGAACGGGTTTCTCATTACAAGCAATACGAGTCCGAGTTTGAAAGTGTAATGTCTGACATTGAATACCCGGTGACATTGTCGGATATAACAAAGTTCGAAAATCGTGCAGGAAAACGCATCGCTATTAATGTATATTCCTTCACGTCAGATAAACATGTCGTGCATCCAGTCAGGATAAGCGATATCGACGATGACGATGCTCGTGTAATAAATCTTCTTCTTATTTCCAACGAGGATGTTCATCACTACACGCTAATTCGTTCTCTATCACGTTTGGTCAAAAGTCAAACTACCAAGTATGAACATTGCATCGAAGTTTGCCCGAGATGCCTAACCACGTTTGACGATCGAAAACAACTCGATTATCAAAATTACACCGGACGTCAAATTGCTATCGAGAAACTTGCCGAACATAAAATATATTGCGGCGACAACAGACCGGCTAGAATGTTGATGCCCGAAACAAACGAAGTCGAAGAATTCAAAATGCACAAGGCATTGTTGGAACATCCCGCAATCATCGTCGCAGATTTTGAGGCGTTCCTCAAACCACTCTCCTACTGCGAACCGGATCCTGAACTTTCCTCCACAACGGCGTACCAGCTTCATCAACCTAATAGTTTCGGCTATGTTGTTGTGCGACGTGATAAAATGAATGAAGCATATATATACCGCGGGCCAAATGTAATCGAACACTTCCTGGAAAAAATGGTGGAGGAGGTTGAGGTAATTGGTAGCGTACTGCTTACATCAAAACCGATGGCACCTTTAACTGAAAATGAACTTCAAAATTACAATTCCACTGAGGTGTGTCCGGTATGTGATCAAAGTTTCACTGATGAGAACAAAAAAATATTCCACCACGATCATTTCAGCGGAAACTACATAGGTGGAATTTGCAACACGTGCAATCTTAAAATCCAGAAACCTAAATTCATCCCCATATTCTTTCACAACGGAAGCGGATATGATTTTCACCACCTGGTGAGACATCTTGGATACGATCCGAAACGTATAGGTGTCTTGGCCGAGAATGAAGAACGCTACATTAGTCTCAGCAAGCAAGTGTCGATTCCGGGAACGAAAAATACAATCGAGATGCGCTTCCTGGATTCGTATAGATTTCTCTCTGCAAGTCTGGATGCTTTAGCGAACAAACTCACCGACGATCAATTTAAAATAACTAGAGCTAGTTTTCCCAACGTAGACATAGAACTCGTTAGACGTAAAGGGATTTATCCTTACGAATACGTTAGTGATGGTTCTAAATTTAACGACGACGCTCTCCCACTTCCAAGAGAATTTTACAGCAGACTCAGAGAGAAAGGAATCACGGACGAAGAATACCAACATGCGCAACTCATGTGGGAGAAATTAGAATGTAGGACACTCGGAGACTACCACGACGCATACTTAAAATTGGACGTGACGATACTTGCGGATGTTTTTCAAGCGTTCAGGAAAACGGCAACGAATATTTATAAATTAGATCCAGCGTATTTCTACAGCCTACCGGGATTAGCGTGGTCGGCAATGTTATTCCAGACAAAGGTCAAGCTGGAACTGATATCGGACGCTGACATGTTGCTATTTATCGAAAGAGGGATACGAGGTGGAATGGTGCAATGCGTACAGAGACATGCAAAAGCTAATAACGTACACATGAAAGAAGATTACGATTCAAATCGAGCATCGAATTACATCTTCTACTCTGACGTTAATAATCTCTACGGACATGCCATGGTACAGAAACTTCCTTACGGGGGATTCGAATGGTTAGATCCCACTTCGATAGACATTATTCATTTCGACGATAGCGAGTGTGGTTTCTTCGCAGAGGTAGATCTCCAATTCCCCGACCACCTGCACGACACGTTTTCGGATTTGTCTCCGACTCCCGAAATCAAATGTCCACCCGACTCGGTTCAAGACAAGCTTTTGTTAACATTGGACCCTAAACAGAGATACGTCGTCCACTACAAGAATCTCCGGTTTTTGATTGCGAAGGGTGTTCAGATAGTGAATGTTAGACGAATACTAAAGTTTAAACATTCCACGTGGTTAAGACCTTACATAGAAATTAACACACAACATAGAACAGCTGCCACTTCTGATTTAGACAAGGACTTCTTTAAATTAATGAACAATGCGGTGTACGGAAAGACCATGGAGAATGTTAGAAAGCACGTAGACGTGAAATTAATTTCCGATAAGAATAAATGTCGGAAGTGGATAGCCGATCCTAGATTCAAGTCGAGAAAAATTTACAACGAGAATTTGGTACTTTTCAACCTAGATATAAAATTGATGAAATTTAGAAAACCAATTTACGTTGGTGCAACGGTTCTCGACTTGTCGAAACTTTACATGTTCGAATTTCATTACGACGTGATGAAACCCTTCTACAATGATAAGATATCACTTTTGTACACGGACACCGACAGCTTCATTTACAGCATACAAACACCTAACCTATACGAAGACATAAAAAATCCTTCCATGCTCGAGTATTTCGATACTTCTGCGTATCCTCAACCCAACAGATTTGGAATTCCATCTCGTAACAAAAAAGTCCTAGGTAAACTGAAAGATGAATGTAACGGTGATATTATTGTCGAGTTCGCGGGTTTGCGTTCGAAGATGTATGCCATGAGAACAGAGAGTAGCGTCACGAAGAAAGCAAAAGGTGTGGGCAAGAATACGGTGGAGAACAAACTCACCTTCTACGATTACATCGATTGCCTTTACTCACAATCGACGATACTAAGTATAGAACAAAGAATCCAAAGTGTAGACCATGTGATTACAACAAACGAAGTTAGGAAAGTAGCATTAGATCCGCATGACGATAAAAGATGTATTTTGTCTTGTGGAATCCACACGTTGCCTTGGGGACACTATTGTTTAGAAATCAGTAAAAATTGTAGGCAATGCAAATGAAAAAAAAAACTTTAACTGTCTCACATACACAATAAATAACTAGCAAGGACAATGAATTTCTTTGGTTTCCGAAAGCAAACAATGGAGACTGTACACCGCACGGCAGATCATGAATTTCTACCTTCCATGTTATCTAAACTCAACGGCCTGTTGATCAATCAATTTTCGGAACGCTGCTCTTCTTGCTGGAACAGTGACGATTTCGGATTCGCGACGATCGACATGACGAGGAAACCCAACGTTGCAACGTTGCAACGTTGCAACGTTTAGAAAGTCGTTGATTTTGTTTCTGTATTTTCCGTCGTTGGGTTTCCTCGTCATGTCGATCGTCGCGAATCCGAAATCGTCACTGTTCCAGCAAGAAGAGCAGCGTTCCGAAAATTGATTGATCAACAGGCCGTTGAGTTTAGATAACATGGAAGGTAGAAATTCATGATCT